>NW_026016279.1:0-19471 GCF_020379485.1 Brassica napus | reverse complement strand
ATATTGTTTGTTGTGATTTCAATGAATGAAGGAGAGGTCGTATTTATAATGAATTGGAATCTTTCCGACGGAAATATTTCGTCGGTATTCCGTCGGGAATCATAACGGCTAAATTAACGTCCTAAACCGTCGGCGTTCCGTCGGTATTTAAACGGATACTAACGGCTACATAATCCGTCGGTATTTCCGTCGGGAAGTGCAACGGTTGCAAATTCGTCGGTTTTCAGTCGGGAAGTATAACGGCTGTTCAATCCGTCGGTATTCCGTCGGAAAAACCGACGGAATTATGACCGAATTCTTTCATGGTCGGTATGCCGTCGGTATTCGTCGTATGTGTCAATTTTTTGCAACGGTCATATTTTTGTCATTTTTTTGTCGGTTTTCTGTCGGGATCGTATGACGAAATACCGACGAATGTATTCTGTCAGGATTTTCCGACGCAGTTCCGACGAATTTACCGAAATATATTTCCGACAAGTTTCGTCGAATTCCGTTGGAAAATCCTGACAGATTTTTTTCGGTCGGTTTTTCCGTCAGTATTGTCCGTGTTTTCTTGTAGTGACGGGCCTGGTAACTTCGTCGTAAACGAAAACACGGGTCTGGTAACTTCCTCGTAACATTACGACGAAGTTACGAGGAAACCGTTTTTATATATATGGGAGAAGTCTTTCATACGAGCACTGCTCGTATCTTCCTCCCTAACTCCTCTCCCCCCCTCTAAGGTAACTTTCTCTCTCTATCTTTTTTTTTTTTTTTTATAGTTTAGGTGGTTAGTTTAGGTGATTAGTTTAGGGAATTAGTTTAGGTGATTAGTTAACGGAATTAGTTTAGATGATTAGTTTAGAAAATTATTTTAAAACAATTCGTTTAGGATATATATTAATTTAATTTTTTTAATTTTCTAGATGGCTCCTAGACCGAGACTAGCAGCTCCTGCACCTACGTATGCGGATTTGTTTGGCGATGGATCTTCCTCTAGCGGTCCATCGTCTTCTTCCGGGACAGTTCCGGACTCTCACACATCTCGGAGAGTTTCTTCGACCCCTCCTCCTCTTCCATCTCAGATGCCTCCCCCACCAGCTCCACCTGTCGCCCCGGATCAGCCTGCCCCACCGGCTTCAGTTCATCCCGATTTGCGGGTGCCAGCTCATGCACCATTCGCAATACACCGTCGAGGATTTGCTTGCCCAGCCCGGACGAGAGGGTTACACGTTCTGGACCCCGATAGACCCCCGGTACTTATTGGTAAGTACATAATTATTATTTAAAATTTAAAAAATCTTTGATCAATTTTTTTAACAAATTTGTTATATTTGCAGGTTTGGGGCTAACAACCGTGTTAGCCGGAGCATTTCAGAGACGATGAAGGGATATTATGACGGCCCTTATCCCAACTGGACCATGACTCCCGATCACGTCAAGACGACGTGGTTTAAATTTTTTTGCGGTAATTATATTTACATATTATTAATATTTATATTGTTAATTAAATAATTTTTTTTTTCTAATCTTTTAAATGTTTTTTTTTTCAGCAAAGGTGGAACTGGTCCGTAGGAATCACCGAGAGGGTGAAGAGCGAATTTATTGCAAAGGCGAAAACTCGTCTTTGCAATACCGTCTCCGATTGGAAGGACAAGTGGGAGATTTACGGCTATGAGTGGAAGCCGAGCGGGGTCACAAAGGAAGCATGGGATGGCCTCATCACCTATTGGAACGAACCCAGCTCCATCCGCAAAGCCAACTCCTGCTCCGCTTCCCGAAGAACGAGGGATAAAGATGGCCATTTGCCCATGGTTCATAGAACCGGCCAAAAACCCCATGCCGGAATTCGTCTCGAAGCTGTAAGTTTTATTTAAATTTATAATTTTCATTATTTTAAACTTGTATTTATTAATTATATTTTAATTTATTTATTATTGTTGTTTATTAGTTGGAGAAGACGGGAGTTTTGCCATCTTTCTCGGACTTATTCAAGATGACTCACGCCTCACCAGATGGGGTTTTTGTGGATCCTGCATCCGAGAAACACTTCAACGCTGTGGCGTCTCGGGTTGAAGAGCAAGAGACGCAACTTACCCAACAGTCTGCAGATGGATTACCCGTCAAGTTGTCAACCGAAGAGGTCGACCGGATCTTCGAGGAGGTAAAATTTAATAATTTTAATTTTTTTTATTTTTATTATTAACTCTAAATACGTTTTTATATATATACATATAGGTGGCTCCTAGAAAGAAGGGAAGGACGGTCGGAATAGGTTCCGTTAACGAAGTTGCAAGGTCGACTTCGTCATACTATTCGAGACGGGACCAGGACAACGACCGGATGCAGGCTCGCATGGATACCCAGCAGCAGCGTTTGGACTCTCTCGAGGGTTTGCTGGATGTGATGGCGGTGGGAAATCCAACTTTGCAGAGAGCTTTGGCGGAGAGACGAGCACTCTCGGGATGAGCCAGCCGGATCCCGAAGCAGGAACGTCTACAGACCCGAACCCCTCAGCCAACTACTTCGATGACGATGATGTTGGCCTTTAGTTTCCTTTTTAATTTCTTTTGTTTTGTATAAAAAATATAAATTCTATTTAATTAATGATTTATAGTTTTTTTAAAAAAAATTATTTGGTTTCATATTTAATTTTATTTCAAATATTTTAAATTTTAAAATTATTGTTTTATAAAATTTATATAATTATTATAATTAATTAATATTTTAAATATGGAGATTTAAATTCGTTGTAAAATTCCACGTTAAGTCCTCGTAACATTTACGAGGAATTTACATGGAGTCGTTGTAAAGTCCTCGTAAAGTTTACATCGACTTTACGTGGAAGCCTTACGTGGCTTTTACAACGAACTATTACAAGGTATTTACATCGCCATTTACGAGGGCATTACGACGAATAGTTTCCTTCCGCTTTACGAGGAATTGACTTCCTCGTAAACGTAACTAGGACTTTACGACGAAACCTCCGTTACGACGAGCGTTTAACAACGAAACGCGTATCGATGTTAATTCGTCGTAAAGCTCCTATTACGACGAATTTACAACGAATACTGCCCTCATAAAAAATATGTTTCTTGTAGTGATTAATCTATTTATATATACTATTATTTTCTAAATATATATTTTTAATATATATTTATCATGATATTTAGAATATTTAATTAATAAGTAGATATTAATAATTAATATTAACAATCTACCGATAATATCATACTTACATTTATCTTATATTTAATTATAATTTTATTTAAATTTCTATGTTAATATATTTATTAATCATGATATATAAGACGATTAATAAACATTAATCTATTTATATATACTATTATTTTCTAAATATATATTTTAATATATATTTATCATGATATTTATAATTTTAATTAATAAGTAGATATTAATAATTAATAATAACAATATCTACCGATAATATCATACTTACATTTATCTTATATTTATTTATAATTTTATTTAAATTTCTATGTTAATATATATATTAATCATGATATATAAGATAATTAATAAACATTAATCTATTTATATATACTATTATTTTATAAATATATATTTTTAATATATATATTTATCATGATATTTAGAATATTTAATTAATAAGTAGATATTAATAATTAAATTAACAATATCTACTGATTATATCATAATTACGTGTATCTTATATTTATTTATAATTTTAATGGCTTATAGCCAGTTTCTCTGATTCATATTGAAGATATTGATCCAAATACAAATTAATATATATATATAAGTATATTAGTATATATTAATTAATCAGTTTATTTGGTTGGATCAATTAATATACTGAACCAAATCTATATATTGATGTTTCTTAAAATAACATATATTCAGTTTCTTCAATACTACCAAATCTAAATTTTGGTTCGGATCAATTTTAAATGGTTCGGTTTACCGGATTGAACATTCCTAGGCTATTGTTATTTTGTTGACATTTTACGAGTTATAATTGTTTATAATCCTTTCAAGGAAACTTGATTTCTTTTCAATTCAAATACAAGTTTAATTTCAAATCTAATTTTCCTAATTTGATTATTACTATAGAAAATTTTTTTGATCCAAAATTCACAGTCCATACAAAACTGTGAAACAAAGAACATAATTTAACACACTGATTACCAATATGAATATTGAAGTTTCTATTTATAATAATTAATTTAAAATTGTATCTAGTTTAATAATTTTAATAAAAATAAACATTAAAATTATGAATTGCTAGGTGTATATATACATATATATTAGTCTGCACAAGGTGCAGAACATCACCTAGTTTATTATAACTTATTAAGGTATCCTCCCGTAAAAGATAAAAATTTCAGACTCTTTTAATTGATAACACTAAAAATAAATTACAAAAAGTTAATTATTTAGATACTTAATGGGTATTTCAGTAGGGAAGTTAAAAATTAGAAAAATCTCTAAATCTATCTTATTAAAACAAATCACAAACCTATTTCATATGTGATTTTTCAACTGGATCATCTCTTAGAAATTATAAAATGTAGATATTAAAATATCCCAAAATACTTGATTTATGAACTTTATTAAATGATTTCACTTTGCTGACAAAAAAGGGCTTTAGTTCTTTACAATATATTACAAAACTGTAAAATCATGTTTATCGCCAAAATTGTAAAGCCAAAACCATAAAATCGTATTTTTCACCAAAATTGGATTCTTAAAGAAAACAAAATATGTTAAAAGATGAAACATATGAGCTGCTTTCTTGTTACTTGAAACAGGAAGGTGCTCACTTAGGGAAGTTAAAATGGATAATAAAATAATGGATAAATTCAAACCATGAATCTTAGTAGTAGAAAAATTGGTACAAATAAATTAATAGATAAAATGAATTAATAAACTTAGTCGGTTGGATTAAATGGTTTGGACTGTAATAGATAATGAGTTACCATAACCAACCAATAAAACTTTTGACAAGCATAAACTCAAATTAAATATATAAACAAAAAAATAACCAAACCAAATTTATGAACCAATTATACTACCAATAATAAAAGGTAGGTTATCAAATATATCTCATCAAACGATCCATTCAAAAGTTTTGTAGCAGTTTCAGTAATAAAACCCTTAGCCACCAAGTCAAGAAGCATGAATTTTTGATTCTCTTGTATCATCATTCACCATCAAATGAAGTTTAAACCTAAAAACGAAACCATTAGTAATTTTAAAGCATATTTCTAAAAAGCAAAAACCTGTAAGTTGTATAACTGACAAAGCATTATAGTCTACTTTGGTGACACAGAAATAACATTTTCCTTGCATACTTTACACCACCAAATATGTGAAGTAATCTCTTGTTCATTAAGAATCTTCACATTAGTTTTCACTTAAAATAAAAATTAACCAAAGTAATACCATCACCTGCCTGAATCAATGGCGTAGACATCATTTTTCAGACTACATATAAAGGCAGCCGTGAGGAAATTTATAATCTATATCCGCAGGAACATGTAAAAGGAAAAAATCTTTACAAAAAGACAATCAACAAAGTCAATTACCTTAAGACATCTGATAATTCATTGATGCTTCTTTGTGTCGCTAGACGGCATTTGTCCCGCTTATCTTGCAATCCATTAATAGTTTTCCGTTCAAGTTTTTCTTCTCTTGATTCGCAAATGGTAAAAGGTTTCTCCTCTTCATTGAACCTTCACATTGTATTTAAGCATACACAATTGCAAATGACAAATAAAAGGAATATCAAATTTACAATCTTTTAAAATAGAACAGTATCTTGCAATTCTCTGTACACGTCAGCTTCTTGGAGGATTTATTATAATGTTTGATGACTCAAACGCATTGCAGATTGGTATTTCTCCTATCAATACAAAACTTTTTGCGTTTTAATGTTACAGATCACATAAATATTAGCTAAAATCAGTTTAAGACAATAATGTAACTTAAACCCCTAAATCGTTCGATCTTAGCAAATCAGATCAGACAAATATCATCCCTCTTCGTTTTGTGTGTAAGCCTCATACACAATTTCAAGCAACATGCTCCATAGACAGCATAGAATTTTTGAATCACTATATTAAAAGAAAAACGTATAATTTTTCATATAAATCAAAACTATAAAATCAAGTCCGAGCAAAATCACAAAATCATGTTTTCTTGCCAAAATCGCATTGTGTTTTTCTGTTAAAACTATAAAACTAAGTTTTCTCACTAAAATCATAAATTTGAGTTTTTAAACAATATATTTAATTTGTCATATAAATTAATTTTGACCCATAAATTGAAAAATTTATTTGTACAATATATATTTATTTTCATATCAATAAAATTTAGATCATATAAAATTGAAAATTGTACCCGAGCAGATGCTCGGATCAAACTCTAGTTTATATTATTAAAACTAAAGTACCTTTGAAAATAACCCATCTACTAAGTTAAAAATTACTGATTAATGCCACTAAGATATTAATTATTCCTAGATCTTATCATTAATTATTTTTCCATTATTTAAAACAAGCATGCAGCATACATTACCGTGTCTAACTAATTAATGATAAAACATATTATTTCAAATATAATAGGAAATAAACAAAAATATTTCTTACATAATTAATTATGTATTGCCAATAATTTTAAATATACATGTAAGTACCAAATTTATTAATATAAATTATTGATACAAAATAATATTCGAAAATGCTATTTTACAATTTATTATATAATCTGGAACTCTATTTCAAAACTAATAAAATCAATATATTACAAGAAAATGCGATAAATTAAATTATCACATTCGCACAATATACTTATTTTTAGAAATATAATCATATAAATTATTTTATATTATAAATGATAAAATATATAACATTAATCATAAAAACAAAATTTACTTATAAAAGTAAGAGAACACCCGCACAGATGTGGATATCAAATCTAGTCTATACTATTAAAGTATAATTTCTTATAGTATTCTGCGTAGGAATGTCAAAATGGATAAAAAATAATGGTTCAATCCAAATGGATAATATATAAAAAAAACAATCAACCTATTACAGCAAATCGCAATGCTAGGTTCCCGTGGAACATTTAACAACCCAAACAAGGACGTGTTAACCCCGTGGGATCTAAACCAAGGATAAAAAAATGGATACAAATGGATAAATGGATAAAATGTGCTAATGGACTTAGTGGATTGAATTAAAATGGTTTGGATTGTAGTGAAAAATGAGTTATTCATAGCCAAACCAATAAAAATTAACATATGCATTAACTCAAATCAAATATAAAAACAAAAACAACCAAATCAAATTTCTAAAACAGTTTTACTACACAAATTTTATTTATTTTCTCATATATAACTAAATTTTAATAAACTAAATCTAACTAAATTCTCATACATATATTTTTGTTAACACCCAACTCCTCTTCTTATATATGTATAAATATTATATGTTGGTTTTTAATAAGCCAAATTAATCATAGCCAAAACCACAAAATCAAATTTTCACGGCTAAATCTCATTTCTGTTGAAACCGAAAATCTTGTTTTTCCGCCAAAGCCACAAATCTTGTTTTACTACAAAAAACCTTAAAATCGTGTTTTCCGCCAAAACCGAAAATCATGCTTTCCCCGCAAAAATTGCAAAATCATGTTTTCCACTTGGTGAACATGAATTATCAGCCAATAATTTCATTATTTGTTTAATATGTTAAATAAGGATATATAGAAATGGGATTTTATATAACAATGTTTATACATATAGGCATTGTGCGGGATAAAGAAATGTTTATACACGATGAATACAGACCTTATAATAGTTATATACTTGTACATTATACTTTCAAGTATAGCCTAAAACTATACACAAATATATTTCTAAACTACAGTATGAAATTTAAATTTGTAAGCGTACATGAACATCTAAAGATCCCCCCATTAGCTAAAGAAGACAGAAAATTGTTTTATTGTTACGGTGCCTAATAATTTTATATTTATTTGTTATGGCATCTGTTTGTTTATGATGTTGGAATCTGGACATGTGATCTTTCTTGCTTAATACAGCCATGGATTTATATGAGACTATGGCACAACGAATGTAGTAAAGGTTAGCATGTCTTCGATATCTTCATCTAGAGATCTCCATTAATTAAAGAAGACATAAAATTCAGGTCTTATTTGTTATGTGTTTTGTTTGCTTATGATGTTGGAATATGTAGTAGTTGTTAAAATACAGCCATGGATTTATATGAGATTAACCTACAACGAATGTATTATAGATTAGCATGTTATACATCCAGATTGACAAATTTTTAATACTGATTCTTCAGTGACATGAAATATGCTTAAATATGATTTTCATCAACAAAAAAAAAACATGGGTCATACTTCGTAAAATATTAGGACTATGTGTGGAAGAGACCATGAGAAATATCAATTGACCATACGCTTATGAAATGAAATATATGTAATCACATTATTACTCGAATGAGTTATACCCGTGTGACATCTCCTTGTAATTATTCTAGTTGTGAGAGGGTAAATTTAAAAAGAGTCTAAGGAAGTCTCTCATAATGACATGTAATGACATGTCAGTATAATGGCAATGGTGAATATATTTCAAAACAAAGGTTATTCTTTCAAATTGATTCGCTTTTAATGATAAAGGGATATCCAATAGTGGAGCCAGCTAAAACTTTCACTAGGGTCAATTTCGTTATAAACATTATTACATGAGTCATTAAGTTAAACCCATAGTATTTTCTCAGTATTTTTGCTTATTATACAAGTACAATTTTTTTCTTACAAAAATTATGTGGGTCATTTGACCACCCTCAACAAAAGGTGCCTCCGCCACTGGTATATCAAACTAAATTATATATTTATAATAATACAGAAGTTTCACTCCGTCCAATGTGCGGATCTTAACATAGTTACTAGGATAAGACATGTGCCTTACACATGATAAATTTATATGAAAATTACTTAAGAAATATCGTATGAAAAAAATTATATTATTGATCGAATTAATATATTTGGCTCTTAAACAATTTTTTTAATTTTTTTTTGTTAATTACATAATTTGTTTACTAATGAACTTATTCAATTTTTAAAAATATTTTAGGTCAAAAAACTATTTATCGCATAAGAACCTATCGTTTAGACTGAAAGATCTCATGCCTACTATTTGATTACAATGAAACTAGCTCGGTTTTACATCATGATTTAGCAATTTAAAAGTTAATTATGGTGATAAAAAGTTTACGTTCACGTGCCAATCCTATCTATCTTTGATATTTTTCTCCTTTTTGTGTCATTTTGGTTATTGCTCGATATAAATATTGATTTTTGAGTTTATTCTCATTTCTTTCTTTTATTTTGGCAAGAGATTTAGAAAAATTTTAAGATTCAAAATTATTAAAGAGATACATACTTAGGTTAAGATATGCGCATTGTGCAGAATAAATACTTATTTTATATTTTTCTGCATATTATGAAATAATAAAATAATAATTATATATTAAATAACTAAGAAATCAGTTACTATTATGTAATAAATTGGTTTGCACATATAAATCAAATGACTCCTCTTGTTTATTCGCAATCATTTTAGAATACATAAATCAAAACAAACAATCTTATATATCGTATATGATATATAATTAAATTTAAACGATATGAAGTATATATATTAACATAAACACCTATTAAAATAAAATTATTTATTTATATGATTTTATCATCATTGTATCTTATTATAGAAAAACTAAACATTGATCACAAAAGTTTATGTGAGACTTTTAACAGTTTTAGTAATTTATACTCGTTTTGAAAAATTCAAAATACAACATATACAAAAAATCTAAATTTTTAATATATGATTAATGTAATTGTGTAATTTATTTTAATAGTAAAAAATTAAACAAAAATGATAGAAAGTATACAGATTATTAGCAAATCTTCATTATTTAAAATCATTAATTACTATATATATTATAATCAATTTAGGTAATTCCGTAGGTTTTATTTAAGAAAATAATATATAATAAATCCCACCTTTTTTTAGTTAATATGATATGATATTTTATTGTTGGTATTTAATGTTTCTAATGAGATATAAAAATGAATTGGAACAACATGTTTTTTAATTTCAATATAAGACTGATACGTATGACTAATTAACTAACTAAATGATTGACACATAACTATAATTTTTTTTTTTAATTATTATAATCGAGGTTACATCTTTTCAAATGTTTCTCAATTAATATATATGGGATACAGTAAAACTCAATCATTTGCTAGCAATGGTATACAGTTAAAGTTCAATGGTAATAATTGTATAGTAACGAAAGATCTCTTTTAAGATAAATAGCCGATATAGGAGCATTTCAGTTATCTTTGAATTGGTTAGTCATTAATATAAGAGAGGCATTGTTTGTAATTATCAAAATAAATCAAAAGCAAAATTTTATAATTTTTTTTGTCTTATGAATATAGATTGGATTTTGATATGTGGTGACACCAGATTTATTTATTTCTAATTCCATTTAAAATAATAATTGTTATTTATAAGATTATGTGTTTTAGTTTTTGATAGTCAAATATAAGGTTTGAGAATCCCCTGGATTATATTTGCGAAGTGATTTTGCCACGTGTCCTCTATACAATCAGTTTCACAAAACAAATATTACATGTCTACTGAAATTGATAATATGACTTCCGGAAAAAGATGACATGGATAATTTCATTTATTGTTGATTTATATTTTTGCCAAACTTATTAGAATATGGTAATCAATCATATATTACATTTAATATTGATATTTGTTTTTGGTAAACTTTTTTTTTAATATGGTAACAGTTCATACATCATCTATAAAATAAATATATTCATATATAACATTTCAAATTTTGAAATATTATTATTTTTGTATAATTATACAATTTGTATTATTTAAGCTTTCAAAACTTTCTATAATTTTTTAAAAATTAAATATCTAATAGTAAGATCATTAGTTTTTTATATACCTATAAATTTTATAAATATTGTTTAGGCTAATTTTTGATAATTATACAATTTTATATCATTTTATTAGTTTATATAAATTTATTTAATATATATCAAATATATATTAAATATTACTAAGAAATAATAAAATCTATAATATTTAATAAAATTTGTTTTGAAAATATGTTAGATTAAAAAATTCTTTACTACACATGGTGTAGGAAAACAAATAATAATATACATAACCGAAAAATTGATCCATAACTAATCCAAAATTAGGGTCCAAACTCGATTGGAACCGATCCATACCAAAAATCGAATGAATATCCAAACATATCTATAAAATAAATAAATAAATATATTACGATGTTATAATCTAGACTCATTTAAATTAATTTTAAATATATTACAATGTTCATATGATCAATATATTAAAAACTATTCCATTATAATAGATTGCAAGAAAAATATTGTACGTAAATAAGATAATTTTTTTTTATAATATATAGGATACATAAATATAATAGAAAAGTAAAAATTGTTCTTTATAATAAAGTATCTATACAAACCGTATGGTAAACGATAGTATGAAAGCAAAATCGTGCATATATAGATTATTTAAGAAACATTCTCTCCGTTTCAGTTTAGTTATTTTTGTATAGTAAAATTTTCGATTTAAAAAAAATATTTTTTTATAGTTTTAATTCAAAATTTATTAGTTTTATATTTTATTCTATTTTTTATTGGTTGAAATGTGATTCATTGGTGTATGGTAATGATATTTTTATTTAATAAATATACAGAATTAAATGTTTTATTAATTTGAATGTCCAAATTTAAAACAACAATTAAAATGAAACCAGATGATTAATATACATATCAATAATGAAGGGAAATTAGGACGTCTACCAAGGATTTATCGGCTATTTAACACACTACCAAAATGACTCGTTTCTGTCACTGTTATTATTTTAGTAGACACTGATACCCCTATACAATCGTATACGGCGTGGGATCACAAAATCTTGCAAAAAGATACGACATGATTTATCACTAGATTTTGTCAGTACTAAATTCACATTCCCTTAGATATGCTAAATCTTTATCTTTCTCCAATAATATCCTTACCAATCCAGAAGATATTTCAACGTCCCAACTCTCTATCCCCCTCTCGTGATCCCATCTCTCCATCTCAGTAACATATCAATCGTGTGACAAACCCTAGATTTTTCATTTTCAGTCACCAATTGGAAGACGATGAACACCCAACGCCACCACACTTCTTATTCCGGAGCGATTTTTCGTCTTCGGTGAAGAATCAGTTGGAGTTAGGGTAACGCCATATCACAACCCCTCTGCGATTAGACAAATTCTAAACGCACTCGATACTAAAGAAGTAGATACCATCAATCTTCACCGTTTTAGTCTTCGTTCATTTTCTGTTGAAAATTCATTGTAGATTTACCCTTTTGATATGTTTAAGATATATATAAACTGGCATTTAAATCGACATATTAAGAGTTTCTTGACATTTAGTGCTTCAATTTTGTTTGCTTGTTTTACATGGAATGACGTTTGAGGGTAATGGCGTAGTGATACCCTATGCAATCCGACAATACTAAACTGCTACTATTGTGGATATAGTTAAACTTATCTGTCCAAGTTTTAATGTAAACTGCTACTACTAAACATAACTTTTTACTCTTAATAGTAATCCCATGTGTCAGTTACCATGTCTATTTTACTATTAGACTCTTGTGATGTAAGTTGTTCATATGTAGACTGTCAAATATCCTTGAGTTTTTATTCTCAAGTTGTTATCCGTGTTGGCAAATAAAATACTGTCCATCATTTTATATGTACGGCTAAGTTATAATTCAAATTGCCATCATTTCTAGGAATGATATATTTGAATCCTTTGTAACCGGCTAAATATGTTTTACACAGTCTAAGATTTAATATATATGTCCTTCATATATTGTAGCTGTCTACAACTTCAACTAATAAAAATGATAGGCTGTAACCTTTTGTTCCATTAAATATGTATGACTAAGCCCAAATGCAAATAACCATCATTTTCCAAAATAATATATTTGAATCATATACAACCGGCTAAACTCTTCTATAAACAAGCTAAGATTTAATATATACATCCATGCTATATTGTAGCCGTCTAATATCATATTATCATAGCATTTCTTTGATATATCGTATTAGAAGGTTTTAACTTATTGTTACTATCATCAATACAAATCAGTTGGAACTTCTCAAGCTCATTTCTAAACCTATTTTACAAGATTAATTCACTCCGTGTCACTAAAAAAATATAAGACAAGTAACTATGATTATGATCTTTGTGTTAGTTCACATCGCTGACAAGCAAATCAATATTTGTCCATTTTGGACTTTTAAATGTGTATGGCTACGCTAAAATGTAAATAACCATCATTTTCAAGAATAATATTTGAATCATTTATAACCGACTAAACTCTTTTATGTACAAGCTAATATTTAATATGTACATCCATGATATATTGTAGTAGCCGTCTAAGTATCATACTATCATAGCATAGCTCTTTCTTTTATCGTATTAGAAGTATTTAACTTGTTGTGAAATCTCAACGGTCTTCGAACGTTGAAACGAATGTCGTGGAGGCTGGTGAAGTAGACCACGTCCATATTTTGATTAGCTGGCTAAACAAATAAAAACTATATACACGACCAGACAGCCAGCTAATTCTGAGACTGTACCGTTGGAAAAGTGACCCGAGGAATCTTTGAACGATAGATGATAAACTCCGGTAGAGAGAACTCATAATCTTGTTCAGGACTGTGATGATGAATGATTGGATGCGCTCAAGTGATTATGTAGAGGAAGAAAATGGAAAAAGAAGCAGAGAAACTCATGATCTTCTTCGGTTGTTTGCAACTTGGGAACTCTTGAAGAAGAAATTAGAGGAAGTTATGAACTCATGAATTGTTCAGAATTCGTGATCTTCTTTGATTTTGTTCAATTCATTAGGAAAATGTAAGAAAAAAACAGAGGAAGAAGATGAAGTTTAACAATATAAGTTTTTCATTACACAAGCTTCGTATGTTACCAATGCAATTTTTTAGTTGGATTCCTTTTGCTGGAGCGCGGAATGCGTCAGATAGTGAGTGGAGAACGTTTCACTGCAGTAGAGTACAGTCCATTCTCTTTGAACGAGGAAAATTTCGAAATCTAATCCAAATCTTATCTAAATCTTATTGTACTTGGCAAGATATCTGAAAATAATAATTGTACTTGTCCTACACTCTCTGGAACAGAAACATTGCTATACTAAAGGGGTACTCTCGGCAATTTCATCGCACCATGTCACTAAGCTATCTGCTACTACTTTCACTGTTTTTGGCACTTAATTAGTTTCAATATTTTCCTTTGTTTTTGAGCAAATTATCCTATAAACAATATATTTATAATTAAAATTTTAAATATTTTATAATATTTTGATTATTTTTTTAAAAAAGTTCCGTATTTTCTTTAAAAATATATATATTTTTACAAAAAAATATCTTAAAAAAAAAGTTGCGGATTGGCGAGTATCCGCGTCTCAAAATCTATTAACCCGCATCCGCAAATCGAATTTTCCAAATTGTTCGACCCGCAGCGGATCAAACGGGCGGGGCCTGCTGGTAAAAACTCATGTTCCCAGGCCTAGTTCCACAGACTCTCAGATTCAACTTCGAGAGGGTGGTTTAATCTAAGGAGCTCCGGTGAAATCATTCTGCAGCCGAGGGAGTCTCAGAACTTTCGAGATTCAGCCATTACTCATCCGCTAGGTACGCTTTTTTTTTTGGTTTATGCTCAACTTATATACAGAGACTGACTTTGTCGGATCCGATGTTGGAATCCACGATTAGATGCTATCTCTGACTCTGACCTTTGTCTCATTTGGAACTTGTTACTTGTGATTTATTATTTATTACATTCAGTCTCCAGTGACAGCTTTTGTATGTTTTTTGCAGTGATAGTAAGCAATTGTGATTATGTCTGATTCCCGACCTCACACTTTCTAGACTAAGCTCTGGCCGCCGAGTTTACCTACAAGGCAAGTTCTCATCGAGCGGATCACCAACGACCTCTCTTCCAAGTCCGTTTTCACCGACAAGTACGGCACTTTAACCACGGACCAGGCCGTGGAGAATGCTAAGAGGATCGAAGACGGTGCTTCCGCTGTTCAGCTTTACGCCAAACAATGCAGTAAACTCATCTTGGAGCTTCTCAAGAAAGGCCATGTCGCTGCTACAAGAGAAACTCTTTTTGAAGAAGAGTCTTTCGATATCTGTAAAGGACAAAGGGAGGCGGAAGAATCTGAGGGGTTGGTTCTCAACAAAGGCCATGTTGCTGCTAAAAGATAGACTCTTTCTCAAGAAGAGTCTTTCGATATCTCTAAAGGACAAAAGGCTTTTATTGAGGCTGAAGAAGCTGAGGAGCTTCTTAAACCGTTGAAAGAACCTGCTAATGGTTACACTAAGATATGATATAGCAAAGCGGCTCGTGTCGCTCAAGGTTGTTGACTTGTCGGATTTTGTAGCTGGGAGACCTGAGGTTGAAGCTCTTGATGTCATGGATCTATTCTCGAACGCTCTGCAAGGTAGTAACCTCTCGTCTCTCAACTTATCAGACAAAGCGTTGGGAGAGAAGGGTGTTAGAGCGTTTGGTAGGCGCTCCTGAAATCTCTGAGCTCTTTGGAAGAGCTTTATCTGATGAACGATGGTATCTCTAAAGAAGCTGCACAAGCGGTTTCAGAGCTGATTCCTTCAACGGAGAAGCTGAAGGTCCTTCATTTTCATAACTATAGCCGTAGCAGACGCTCTCAAGGAGTCTGCTTCGCCCGTTGAAGTTCTTGAGATGGCGGGGAATGATATAACAGTTGAAGCAGATTCAGCTATTGCAGCGTGTGTAGCAGCGAAACGAGATTTGAACAAGTTGAATTTGTCTGAGAATGAGCTGAAAGATGAGGGGTGTGTTAAGATAGCAAAGAGTTTGGAAGAGGATCATTCGAAATAGCAGTATATTGATCTGAGCAATAATTACATAAGAAGAGATGGAGCAGTGGCATTGGCTGATGTTGTTATGAAGAAAGAAGGTTTCATGCTATTGAACATAGATGGGAATATCATATCAGAGGAAGGTGTTGAAGAAGTTAGAGAGATATTTAAGAAAAAGCCGGAGTTACTTGGAGATTTGGATGAGAATGATCCTGATGAAGAAGATGAAGAGGATGATGAGTTGGAATCAAAGTTGAAGAACCTTGAAGTGAAAGAGGATGATTAAGTCTTTGTGATGTTTGTTCTTTTCAGTGTTTTGTTTGTTTTGTTGTACCAGGATTACTTAGCTGTTCTTACAAAAAACAAACAAAAATATTGACACTTACCAATATTTTTTTGAACGGAAACGATGATAAGAGTCATGCGGCTATTGGTTTTTGGATCTTGTCAATTTACAAAATTGAGAAAATGAAACAAAACTGATTGTTACTGGATTCAGTTCGCTATCAGAGACTCACTACACAAACTCAGTCTGGTCAAGTTGTCGACAGTAACATAAATAATTCACTACTCGGTTTCAGTAAGTCTCTAGGATTCTGTTGCAAACACATAATCATCTAACAATGATTGGGTTTCTAAACATCATGTCTCATTACTTGCTCATAGATACCCATTTTCTAAAAACATGTTACTCAAATTCTTTGTTGAATAAGAATAACAAAGCAAAACATGTTTGTGTCAATGAAGCAATAAGATAGGCATTTAATAGATAAGAATGTATTAGTAACTGAGAAAACAAAACAATAACATGTTTGTGTCACTTCTTCAAGATGATAATCAAAAGAGGCAGTGTCTATGTAAAGCCTATATGATCTTGAAACACACAACAACAGTATTATTTTTACTGAAGCAAAAAGATACGCATTTGATAGATAAAGCGTATCAGAATGTATGGGTAATAGATAATAAACAAAACAAACAAAGTTTCATGGGTTTATTTATGTCGACATCCCGACAGCAGAACAATACTGCAAATATTAGATAGAAGGAAATCAAAACCCCAAACTTCGATTTCCTAACAGAATCACAAAAGCAAAGCAAAGCAAAATCAAAGAGTAGAAGCAGTTGGATCAGATACTCATAACCCTCCTGGTGCTGCTGACAGCTTTCATAGTACTTACAGCGACACTCAGAGGCTTCTTGTTATCTTTGGTAACTGTGCTCCTCAGAGAATACCTCGGCGTTGTTGTTGTCTCAACCATCGCCTTCTTCTTCTTAAAGGTTCCTCTTCTCTTGGTCGGCATGGGATCCACTCCGAGATTGTACAGAGTTCCTTTGACTACAGCATCATCTTCTTCTTCTCCTCCTTTCTTCCTTTTCAACCGCTCGTTCCTCCTAGCCGAATACACGTCGTAGAACCTCCCTCTCTCGAAGTCTGGAACCACGGATGACTCAGCAGCCATATGTTCAAGATCTGAAGCCGCAGCAGCAGCTCTGATCTTGACATCTGCTTCTTCGGCAAACTGTTTCTCTGCCATCTTTTGCTAACGTGAAACCGAGAGGGAGAGAAAGAGAAGTTGATCGGTGGTATTTAGATGAACAAGAGTTGACAAAGCATAAAAGTATATTCTTCATGTATTTTTGAAAATTATATTTGATCACGTCGTGGAATCCATAAAGTCTTAGTCTCTAAGGCTCACTTCTTCCCACAGCATGAACAAGTCCTTGCATAGGTAAGTGGAATATTAAACTTTGAGAGTTAATATATATATACACATAGATTCTTAAATTATTTTTAAAATATATATTTTTGCTAAAGTTTTTTACTAAATTGTTTAAAGCCTCCAAAATTTCATAAACTACCCGGATGAACAAGAGTAAATCTCTCGTACCTGACATTGAAACTCACCAAAACTTTCACAGAATTCTCAGTCTCTATCAATCCCTCGGTTATGTTAAAAGAAACATTCGTTTATAGACTTATAACACATCAATTTAAAAGCTACATATTAATAGCTTACGTTTTGTAATCATATTATATCAGTTCCAATTATTATGATATATCTATATACATGCATGGGCTAACGTTAGAATAGTAAAACTTAATGCCATCACGGCAAGAAGACACAAAAGCTCTTCAAACCTCTAATGTATTTGGTTGCATTAGCCTATTTTAGTGTGTTCACTGTCTTTACATCAACTTGTTTTTTTCTCTGTTTTTCTGCCAAGGTGGTGTAAGCCTTAGATTATGCATTTTGTAAAATCTACGGTTCATCAATATGATATTTACAATTTAGCAAAAGAAAAATGTACATAGATCATATTTATATCCAATTTAAGATTTAAAACTAATTAATGTATCGCAATCTATGCAAACGCAAAAGCATAATCATATGTTTTTAGCAGTAACAATGACATCGTGCTCCTCCACGAGGAAGACGTTTACAAAAACCGCCTTTCTTGTTCTTACATCCTTTAAGACACCAAGTGTTGCATCTCTTTCTTTCTTGCTGTGTTTTGCACGCTCCAAAGTTCGCATGTGTGTTGCAGCACAACGAATTGTCGGATCCTTCAACATCTATTATAACATGCACACAAAACACGGACGTTCACCTATAAGAACCACATGCACGTAGAAATCAAACAACATTAAATTTGCTAGAAAGTTTCATGGCCGAGAGAGAGACTAACAAATAGAAAACGTGACAATAAGTAGCATAGCAAAAGACATGATTTTCATGGTGGTGCTCATCTGTGATCTTCTTCTCCTCACTCCAAGCTTATAATAGTTGTTGATAACTTTTCCATCTATTTATCCTAAATCGCCAATGTATTATAAATTATAAATTTAGATTTAAAAAAAAAGCTAATGCTATATCTCCTAATTAAATGGATCAAATTTCTCATTTACTACTTATAGATTTAGGTCTTCAAAGATTGTAGATTCTATGTATTTTTTGTTTTTGAAAAAAAAAACATTTTAACTAATTCAAGATTTTCTTCTTCTAAAAATTAGGAAATATTTTATTTGGAGAACTCACCAATGAAAATCCAAAAAAGAAAAAAAAAATTAGTTGGGTTTCTTAAAAAAAAACTCATCAAATCCAAAAAAGACCAAAATCTCAAATGTCTAATGCTTTGTACTAGCTTGTCAGTTTCGTCGACCTCCGTTTGGGTCTATTACTTTAATTTTCTGGGCTCATTTTACGGCCTATTAATTGGTAAGGAGGGATGGCAATCAAGGAACAAGGAGCTGGATCGCGGACATGGCCCGTAAAAGCTTGCTTTGGGGCGGGATTGGGCTTCCATTTGGTAAGGCCCGCAAAATTGCGGACTTCGCGGGACGGGTTCAAAACGGACGGATCGAAAGCGGGATGAGCTACAGGTTAACCTGCGAGATTTTGAAGACCCGCAATCGTAAGTC
>NW_026016278.1:0-43427 GCF_020379485.1 Brassica napus | reverse complement strand
TACGAAACATTATAATGGAAGCTCAATCCGGCCTTAATAACCATATGAAAGACATAAACATACAAAATATAATTCTACAGTGCTCACACGTGAACCGTCTTATTTGAAGGTGATTAGCGATTGAAATCCGGTTCACAAAAAGATAAACTCAGAGAACATGATTATGGGAGTTATTAGAGTGAGGTTCTTATCGGAATATAAGAATCCGTCTCTTAACTTTTAACTAAAAAAGTTAAGAATCGTCTCTTAAAACTCTAATCTAAGAACCGGTTCTTAGCTTTTTAGTAAAAATTAAGGGACGACTTCTTATATTCCGCTAAAAGCCTCACCCTAGAACCACCGTCGACCATGGCGCATGCGTACATTTCCCGCGAATTATAGACACATATATGATACATTGAATAAGCTTGTTCGTTTCGAATTCATGATTACTGTTTTACTTATATTTTATTCCTTCAGGTACTGACTCTAAATGGCATTTATTGCGGTGAACATCGTCCTCCTTTCTTCTTTTTTCAATGTATCTTATTATACTATAATCTTTTGCTTATAGGTCAAACCCCACTACTACTTCATTCTCTTCCAAATCTTTCAAACTTCTAAACCCTTTACCACCTTGAATCTTTCCAAATACTATATTAGGCCATGATTATCAGTAAACCTTTTTTTTTTTGGGTTCTTATAAAAAAATATTTTTTATTTTGTTTTCTCTGATTTAAAAAAAAAATTAAAAAAGAACTAATCGCGGACCGCTACGTGTCAGTGGAATCCGCAAACAGTATAAGAAACAGTAGAAAGTGGATCCTTCTTTGGCGACTTTTGTGATCGGTTTTAACTGTTTTGGGAACTCCAGCATTACCTTTTTAACAAACCCAGTTAGGATCTGCGATGTTGATGCTCTTAGTAGTTCATTTGATTGTTGTGCTTAGTCTTTCTCATAGAAAAAGTGTCCAGAATGAATTTGGGCGTTACGGTAGATTCAAATTTATAGTGCTTATAAGGAAATAAAAAAAACATCTCTCTTTTATATGGAAATATATGTAAGCCCTGTTCTTTTCATTACGCGCACCAACGGCTGCGACGTCAATTCTAAAGAGAAAGAAGGAAGAAAATTGAACTGAATCAGTTTTTAAACGCAGAGGAGAGACGCAGAGGAAAGACGCAGAGGAGAGATAATGAAGGTAATTGGTCGCTGTTATTTTTGGCGTCAACGGAATTTACCGAATCCGTGTAGTTTTTGATCGCTGCGTCTCTCCTCCTCCCTCCGAGCAACCATTAAAGATAAAAACAATGAAGAAATTTCAGTCGCTGGTCGCAACCGCCGCGAGAATGAAACGAACAGGGCTGTAGTCGAAGTAAAGGAATGTATATACATGAAAAAATCTTTGGTTTTTGTTGAAAACATTTTTATTATTTATTTACCATTCACGATAAAATAAAATAAAATATTAAGGTTATCGTAATTGACATTTTCATACAAACTAAAAATTATTGAAATGCATTATTTATGTTATTACATCTATTGACGAATAATATTTGACATAAATCCAACGCATATTATAATTAATATTACGTTTAAAACATGTATCAATTGATATTGAAAATTTAAAGTAACATTTTTGTATAACAAAAGAAAAAAATAAAATAACACTGATCTTGAAGAAACAGATGTAGTATCAATTAGTCCAACTGTATTCGCCGTTAGGTTAGTTTCATCTGTTAATTAAGCAACCATGGAGTTGAGTCCTAGAAAATTCTTGCGTATGAAAAGGGGAATAATCAAACTCATGCATTATAATATTACATCATCGTGTGATATGCTACTTGAATCATCAAACGTCAATAAAAGCGAACGCGTGATTTTATAGTAATATGCTTTTATCATTTGTCCCTTAAAAGACGGCTAAAATGATGTTGAATTGTTGTTGTTTTGATTATGATGATGATGAGTTTTGTCTTCGCCGGTCTATTTGCACTTGAAAGATAATTATGACTATAGAATAATGAAAAATGATATCGTATTGTTGGTATAAGGTGTTACATAGTCACTAATAATGGGAAAGGAAAAGAGGTTAACGAAGAAAAAAAATGGTTCAATGAATATCTACGAGTCTTCTTAGGATTCTCTTTCCTTGAAAAAGCCTTGTGCTTGTGCGTCTCTCCTTTTCACTATATCAAGTAAAGACCCACCACATTGATATGAAGAAAATACACTCTCTTCCCCTTATGTAAACGCGTACGCAGACACGTGCGAACATCTCTATGTTACCTATACGTGTTGGGGTAGGAAGAAAAAAACAAGAACCAATACACATCAGGAAGGTTGAATAAATAACCTCTACTACTAATCTAACACATTTTCGTCGAGAGCGAGAGAGAGAGAGATGAATCTTGATGAGAGAGGCTTAGGTTTGAGTCCTCAAGCTTCCTTGCATGGCTTAGAGCATCTTCAAATTCTTCTTCTCCTTCTGTATTATTCCGTATGAAGACACAAGATGTTGTATCAAGATCATATCACCAAAGTCAGATGAAGTGGAACGATCTATTCTTATACCAACCACAAGCGCCACTCAGCACAAGCACTATTCAATGCTTGCCTCTTCTGAACAAGCTCATGGAAGATGAAAGTCAAGCATCTGATGATATCAAAGAAGAGATGGATGATGATGTAGTTACCCTCCGAATAGGATGCCTACCTACCACCGTGGTAGCTCGGAGGAGGATGACTCTGATACAACTTCTGATCATCATCAGGAAAAATCCATCAAGAGAGAGATGATAGAAGATGGCGGGGGTGATGATGAAGAAAAGGAGAACGACGAAGTTTCAACAGGAGATGATTGATTCTGATATGGGAGTCTGTGGGAAGAGGTTTTGGATACCAAGTCCGGCTCAGATTCATGTCGGTCCAATGCAATTTGCTTGCTCTATTTGCAGCAAAACCTTCACTAGGTACAATAACATGCAGGTACGACTTCTCTCTTATATCTCTATAATAGTATATAGTTTCACAACATATCCACTAATTCACATACCAGCGTGCTTCTATGGGTCGAAATCTTGCTTTATAATGTAATCAATACATTATCACTAGATGTTATATTACCAAAGAAGGAAATATTATCACTATATCAACTTTACCTTTGCCTTTGTCCATTCTAATAATCATATGTATTTCATTTAAGGTTAGATTTCCTTAGGAGAAAAGATTTAATACATAATATCTATTTTTGAGTTAAAATAACAGAATAGACTAAACTTTGATTTCATACTTAGGAGTTAGGAGTACTGAAATAACCATCATAACATGCATAATTTGCAAGGAAAGTTTTAGTTTAAAATAAAAGATTTTGAAATTTAATGGCTTAATTATTACGGTAATTATCTCGGTTGGTGAATCATCGTAGTAGATATACAAATCCCAAATCAACAAAAAGAAGGATAGTTGGGTTATATAAGAGCAACATTAACCCTATTACCCCAAAAGGGGTTCTTAATGCTTTTTTTTATTAATTAATTGTACTTTTTTTCACCTAAGAACTTGAGTTAAGAAACAATCAGAAATGTGTCCTCCAATGGTAGTTTCTTAATTAGGGTTCTTAATTTTTTTTAAAAATAAAATTTATTTATTAAATAAACATAATAAAAAAGGACAATTTAAATGTAGATTTTGAATTTAAAAAAAACAAGGATTACTATAATAAACGAGAATAATTTGAAAGAAACATTCTGAATTCAGTTGTTGTCTTCACCACGTCCAAATTTACTCCATAAATGTTCAACCAAATCATGTTTGAGTTGTTGATGCATTTGTCTATCACGAATTCTAGTTCGAACACCCCTCATATTGGCGATATTGTAGGCATATCCGTAGAATAATCGAGATCGACATGTGAACTTCCGGTCTCTTCTCCGTGTTCGAACTCTGAAACATTAAAGTGAGCATATCCAGCTCGTTCGTCCTCGATATCATATTATGGAGTATGATACATGCTCTCATAATCTTCCCCATTTTTGCTTTATCCCAAAAAAGCGCGAGGTTTTTAACAATGCCAAATCGAGCTTGCAAGACTCCAAAAGCACGCTCGACATCTTTTCGGGCAGCTTCTTGATGTTGAGCAAATAAAACCGCTTTCGGCCCTTGTGGCATTGAAATAGATTGAATAAAACCGCTTTCGGCCCTTCTGGATTAGTGTTGAGACATCTTCGAAAATCTTTTTGACTTTTTTCATTGTTTGTCTTGCCTTTTTTGCTGAAAAGCCAGAAAGCAAAAGATTAATCACGGAGTGGGATTTGGTAAAGTAATTTAGCAACAAACCAAAAAAGGAGAAGATAAAGACAAACAATGATCATACTAGTTTATCAAGAAAAACAAAACAATGAGCATACACTACTTTTACTCTGGATACATGCAATCGATTACTTAACCTAATAATCATCTAATTAAGCATCATTCGTTTATATTTATAATTTACTTAGAATTATCTCACTTTAAATATTTTGAATGGGTCTTCATGTAACTTGTATACATAGAATATATTTCTAGATTGGTGAATATCAATTGAATTCGAAATACTCAAACCTCTCTCACATATATAAACATAAGTGAAGAAGTGATCCACATCACTGCTTAGGTTCTAATGAGTTATATAAACAACACAGATGCATATGTTGGGACATGGATCAGAGTTCAGAAAAGGAGCTGACTCTTTGAAGGGTACAACTCAACCTGCGGCTATCCTGAGGCTGCCATGTTATTGCTGCGCGGAAGGATGCAAGAACAACATCAACCATCCTCGTTCAAGCCCTTGAAGGACTTCCGTACACTTCAGACACATTACAAACGTAAGCATGGCTCCAAGCCTTTCTCTTGTGGTAAATGTGGCAAAAGCATTGGCCGTTAAAGGCGATTGGAGGACTCATGAAAAGAACTGTGGAAAGCTTTGGTATTGTACATGTGGATCAGATTTTAAGCACAAGAGGTCTCTTAGGACCACATCAAGTCATTTGGACATGGACATTCTCCTCACCCGTCTCTTTCTTTTGATGGATTTGAAGAGGATGTGGAATGTGTCACTACAGAGTGATAGCCATGTTAGATACACACACACCGGGGGACTGTGGGAATCATCGATCTATCGGTAAGATCTGAATTTTCTAATGTTGCTTCAAAACTATGCACCACAAAACATCTCAAGTCTACCAAAGAATTTCTATCTTGAAAAGGGAGAAATTCTTTGTTAGACTTGGCCTCGATATTTAAAAATGTAGCAATTTACCAAAGAAAATGAAGCAACATTTAAATTTAGATATTTTTCTTGGGATATATTTACGAAGAGTCTTACATAGAACCCGTTGTCTATCTAATACTTGAAAATTTGAGATATTGGTTTTATGTATTTGGTGTGTTTAAGTAGGACAATGCATGTTATATCATATTTATTAGTTAACAAGGGTGTGATTATCTCTTGGAATTTTGTGAAGCACGTGAATTTTCTGTTTCTCTCACGGTATTTGTCTGTATTAGAAGAGAAAATTGGTTGTGTCACTTCATTATTGTACGATATTCCTCAATAGAGAATCTTCCTATATTTATTGTTGTCTATCTTTCATTACATATCACATGCTTTCATCTTATTTAATTGCACTTTTTCTTTGTATGAATCAAACGTATCTATTTTCTGTGTGTGTCATCTCCTCATGAAACCATTAATCACATTCGTCTCAATGTATCAAACAAAATTAATGTTACCGTAAGAAACACATCATCAGAACGATTACGACCCATAGGGGTTTGATTTGATGCGGTTTTGGTTAAGTTTCATCAGGCTCTTGGTTTATAAGCTTGGCCCAAACTAGATTTGTGAATGTATTAGAGAGAGCTTCAATCAGTTAGATATAGAGAGAATTGGTTATTGAGTTAGTTCTGTTGATTGAAGTTGGACAGAGAAACATATGCCTTATAAACTCAATAAAATAACAAAAACCTAATGCCAAAAGTCAAGTGTGGAGTTGGTGGAGGTGGTAGCATTAGGTAGAGAATTGACCAAACAGCGAACTACTCAAGCGACATTGTATCTTGCTTTCTCAACTTTGCTATTTCCTTGTCTTGAAGTTTCAAAATTTTCAGACACCATTGCCAAAACATGAAAGCTGCAGCGCAGTTGGTACGATCCTATACATCTGTTCCAAATGCGCAGGGAACTGACTCCTGCGGAACTAGTCGCTCATGTGCTATTGTTACAAGCAAGGTTGTGTCTCAAGAGCATTTCCGAAACCTTAAATGCCTCCCCTCTTCAACTCCTTCTGTCTGTCGTGTCTGATAATGGAACGGTCATAACAGCACTGCACGTGTCCCACATCATCAGAAGCCTCTTACCGTCAATGATCTCTCCCCGACTCATGCACGGATCTAACCTACGCGTCGCGTATCAAGGCGTTCCCGGAGCTTACTCCGAGGCAGCCGCAGGTAAGCTTACCATAACTGCGAAGCTATCCCTTGCGACCAGTTTGAAGTTGCGTTTCAAGCGGTAGAGCTCTGGACCGCTGACCGCGCTGTTCTACCGGTTGAGAACTCTCTCGGCGGTTCTATCCACCGTAACTACGATCTTCTCCTCCGCCACCGTCTTCACATCGTCGGAGAAGTCCATCTCCCTGTTCACCACTGTCTCTTAGCTCTTCCCGGCGTAAGCAAGGAGCTCCTCACGCGCGTGATCTCACACCCTCAAGGTCTCGCTCAGTGCGAGCGCACACTCACAAAGCTCGGTCTCAACGTCTCTCGCGAGGCCGTCGACGACACCGCGGGAGCCGCTGAGCTCATCGCCGCCAATAATCTCCACGACACGGCGGCGATAGCGAGCGCACGCGCCGCCGAGATTTACGGGCTGGAGATTTTGGAAGACGGGATACAAGACGACGCGAGTAACGTGACGCGCTTTGTTATGCTGGCGCGTGAGCCAATCGTACCGAGAACTGATCGGCCGTTTAAAACGAGCATCGTCTTCGCGCATGAGAAAGGCACTAGCGTGCTGTTCAAGGTACTTTCTGCTCTCGCGTTTAGGGACATCAGCTTGACGAAGATTGAATCTAGGCCGAATCACAACCGTCCCATCAGGCTTGTTGATGATGTGAACGTAGGGACGGCGAAGCATTTCGAGTATATGTTTTACGTTGACTTCGAGGCTTCGATGGCGGAGACGCGCGCTCAGAACGCGCTCTCGGAGGTTCAGGAGTTCACGTCGTTCTTGCGGGTGTTGGGGAGTTATCCTATGGATATGACTCCTTGGTCACCATCATCCTCAACATCACACACGGCTTCATCGTAAAGAAACTATACAAATGGAAATGTAAACATGTTTTTTTTTTTTTTTTAATAATCCAGGTATCCGGACCTCTCACTTAGTCCGACTATCCCTCCGCGTCCAACCGAAACTGGCGAGGAAGGTCCTGGAGCCCGAACGGAAAGCGCGTGAAGTTGACATTATATGATGTTTTATATACGTGTCAACGCTCTTATGGTTTCAACATGTTTAATTTATATTCCCCAGGTTGAATTCATCTGAGAACAATATGTTAAAAAATATCCAAGTTAATGTCAAAATTAAATTAGAAAATAGTTAAAATAAATATAAACAATTACGCTGTCATGAAAAAAATGATGGTACCATAAATATATGATGGGAAATTCTCTTAAAAACATAAAATAATATTTTGTCACAAAAATATCATCATTAGGTAGAAGAAAAAAAAACAAAGCTATTTTTAATGAAGAATACATTAAATATAATTAAAATATTATAAGATATTATTATTATAAATTTATACCTTAAACCTTAAATCTTATATCCTAGACCATAATATATCCTATATGTTATTTTAAATTTTCCTAAACCTTAAATCTTTGATCCTAAACCATAAATCATAAATTTCACCTAGAAAATCTAAACCCCAATTCTTAACAATTTAATTTAGAGATCTATCTGTACTAATTTTTTAATGAACATTAGTTTGATTATTTTCTCCTTGCATACTATTTTTATGATAAAAACTATTTTATCTCTGATGACTCAATATATAGAAAACCTTTCGTCGTAAACGCGACGTAAAATTACGACGAAGTTACCAGGCCCGTGTTTTTCCATTTACGACGAAGTTACCAGGCCCGCGTTTTTCGGTTTACGACGAAATTACGTCGAAACGTCCGTTTACGACGAAGTTACCAGGCCCGTGTTTTTCCATTTACGACGAAGTTACCAGGCCCGCGTTTTCCATTTACGACGAAATTACGTGGAATAGCCCATTTACGACGATTTTACAACGCTTAACTCTAAACACCGAGAATGAAATCCCTAAACCTCAAAGTCACATATCATCTAACATCATATCTTCTTCTCTACTACTTCTTTCTCTTTCTCCAACTTAAACTCTAAAACCCTAAAACTCCAAATAATTTTTAAAAAACTAAAAAAATACATATTATATAAAACAACATTTGTTACACATACATTAAGATGGTAAAAAAACAATATTTCTTTAAACATACGTTACAATAGAGAAATACAATATTTGTTACTCTAAATCGTTTTCGTTCTCATCACTATCATTACAATCATCATCGTCGCTTCTCTCGAATTCGTCTTCACGTGCTTCATCTGTCGCATCTTCGGGAATATCTTCATATTGAAAGTTTTGCGGGTCGATCAAAAGGATTTCATCAGTTGGTTGTTCTGGTACCTCAACTTCATTGATAGCGTCTTCTTCTTGCAAGGGCGGTTCTTCTCCAGTGACAATGCGTCCACGAGGTGTAATTTTGATAGCAGCTAACCAGTTTATCCTGGAAGTTCGAAGCCGAGGATAAGGAAGGAAGCTAACTTGCTCGGCTTGTGAAGCTAAAATGAAAGGCTCAAATTTGTTGTATCTTCTCCCAAAATTGACATCCACAACACCAAATTTGTTATACCGAATCCCTCGGTTCACAACAGGATCGAACCATTCACATTTGAAGAGGACGCATTTTAGCTTCAATAACCCCGGAAATTCCACTTCAATAATCTCCTGCAAGATCCCGTAAAAGTCTGTTTCACCTTTTACACATATTCTGTAGTTACTCGTTGCCCGGTCTCCCCATACTCGTATGTGTGAAAGGTAAATCCTCGTGTGAAATACATAGGTGATGTGGTGACCTTTGCAATTGGACCTTGAACCAATTCGTGAAACCATACGGGATAATAAGGATCGTCATAATCAACCTGCAAAAAGCAGATATTCTTAATTAATATTGAAGTATCAAAACACTTACTTAATTAATCAATGTATGAGATATATTACGTACCTGTGATTTTAACCACTTGACAAAGTGCTTATCTTTACGTGTGTCCACATCAGTTGCAGATATTCCTGGTATTGCTTCTTCAACTTGAGATACAAACATGCTGCAAATCAAGTCATACATAATTAACTTCAATTCATATATTAACATTCACAAAAATATTTACCTTTCAAAGTAACGGGTCACTGCATCCTCGCAGTTGAGCAGAATATAAGTGTGGGCACTATGTTTATCCTCTTCACATGACCACCATACTTCTTTCATTTTACCACCAAACCGTCCAATTTCACATAAAATATCAGGAACACTATCAATTGGATATGATGTCGATACTCCACCATCATCATATCTTCTAGGAACTTTTTTTCTCGTACGAACAGTTGGAGCAAAGTAGTATGATGTGAAGTTAGATGTTTCGGCTGTCAAACTCCCCGCAACTATTGAACCTTCCACCTTTGCAAGATTTCTTGCTTTCCCCTTCAAATGTTTCATCTGTCGCTCATATGGATACATCCATCCGTTGTGAACAGGTCACGAAGCAATGCTTCATACGGTAGGTGGACAACTAGATGCTCCATGACGTCAAAAATGAAGGGGGAAATATCTTCTCCAGGTTGCAAAATATGATCGGAATGTTCTGATGAAGTTGTTCGATGACTTCTTCCTTGAACGTACGTGTGCTAAGATCTCTGAAAAATGCTTCGATGGGTGTATATTGCAAAAGTAATCAAATTAATAACATTTCATAACATATGTATATATATTATAAAATTATAATTACCCGCAAGTGCTTCATGGACATTTGCTGGAAGGAGCTCGGCAAAAGCAAATGGAAGTAGCCGTTGCATAAACACATGACAATCATGACTCTTCATTTCGGAGAACTTTTGACCTCGTTCAACACATCTTGACAGATTTGAAACATAACCATCAGGAAACTTAACTTCTGATGCAACCCAGTCAAATAAGGTTGTTTTGGGTTCTGATGACAACCTGAAGATGAGAACATGAACGTTTCCATTGCTCTTGATATGTAACTCACTTCTTGAGCAAATATCAGGTAAATCCATCTTTGACTTTTTGTTATTTTTTGTCTTCCCAGGAACGTTAAGTAATGTATTCATGATATTCTCAAAAAAGTTCTTCTCAATATGCATGACATCCAGATTGTGGCGTAAGAGAAGATCCTTCCAATAGGGTAGCTCCCAAAATATACTCTTCTTATGCCAATTGTGAGAGACACCATACCCATCATGCATATTTCCAGGAACATGCCAATTACCTCCAACCTTAACTTTTTCTGAGCTCCGTAATAATCAATGTCTGCTTCGATCTGCTGGCCGGTGAGATATGGAGGAGACCGTCTCTGACAATTTTTTTGTGCCGAAACAATGTCTTATTTCTTCTGTACGGATGGGCAAGTGGAAGAAAGCGACGATGACAATCAAACCAACAACTCTTCCTACCATTCTTCAGTTGAAAAGCATCCGTCGTTCCAAGACAATATGGACAAGATAATCTTCCATGTGTTGTCCAGCCAGACAACATCCCATAAGTAGGGAAATCACTTATCGTCCACAGCAGAACTACTCGCATCGTAAAATTGTTTTTCAAGGAACAATCGTACGTCCTCACCCCTTCTGACCACAATTGCTTTAGCTCTTCTATCAACGGTTGAAGAAAAACATCAAGAGACCGTTTTGGATTCTTCGGCCCAGGGATTAATATGGTCAAAAATAGAAATTCTTGTTCCATGCACATATCGGCGGTAAATTGTACGGCGTAAGAATGACTGGCCACAACGAATATTGTCTACCAGACATACCAAATGGACTAAATTCATCGGTGCATAACCCAAGATAGACATTCCAAATTGATATAATCTTTTCAATCGGTCTGTAATTGGTAGGCACCACATCCTTTGGTACGGTACCCTATTCCTCCCACGGCCTTGCGGTTTGAATGTGATTTTTTGCAGAATCGACACTCTTCTAACTTGTCATATTCTTTCCAGTAGATCATGCAGTTGTCGATGCAAACATCAATCATCTCCGAAGGCAACCCAAGACTATAAACCAATTTCTGAATCTCATAATAAGATTCAACAGACACGTTGTCTTCTGGCAAATACTCTTTAAACAACTCCGCTCATGCATCCATGCAATTCTCGGGTAAATTATGATTCGTTTTAATATTCATCATCCTAGCTGCTAGAGACAATTTCGAGAGACCTTCTCTACAACCAGTGTAGATTGGTTGATTTGCAGCATCTAGCATTTCATAAAACCTTTTTGCATCCAAATTAGGTTCTTCTACATTTCCAGTTTCATCAGCTATTGTTGTAGTTGTTTCTAAAAATGCATCACTAATCATATCTTGAACCCTATCATGATCTACCATCTGCTCCTGATCTTGATGATAATTATATTCATTATGCAAATGATTCGGTTCTTCACTATGATGACCATCCTCAAAATTATTATTACTACTACTAGCTTCATTTCCCCCATAACCATCTCCATGTTGATACCAAATGTAGTACTGTGGTGTAAATCTTCTGTTTACTAAATGCTTCCATACAGTTTCACTACGTGCAAATTTTGAATTCTTGCTTCGAGAGGGGCAGAACATCTTACCGCTTTCCTGTGTGATCGGTGTACAGCCCGCCTGGTGCATGAATGTCTCTAGCCCGCTCAGAAATGCGTTCGTCACCCTCCCGTCGGAATCTTTGTGCAAATACATCCAACTCCGTAACTCGTAAATACTACCGCCACCGGCCATTTTTTCTTAGATTTTTTCTGAAATTTTTTTTTTCTGATTTTTTCAGTTTTTTTTTTCCGTTGTGTTTTGTGAGGAGAGAGTTGTGAGAAATGACATATATATAGAGAAATTTTCGAGTTGGGTAGTTGAAATATAACAACGATTTTACAAGGAATATTTTACATGGATTTTACATGGTTTTAACATAATATTTACAACGACTTTACGACGAAATGAGGTAAGTTAAAGCACATTGAATACACGTTTTCACCTAAATATAACGGTAACATGTTTCATTGTAATGTCGATGTAATGATTACGACGTATTTCTCATTCCACGTACATTCGTCGTAAACTTACATGGATTTTACGACGAACACTGTTCGTCGTAAATTTACCTGGCGTTTACGACGAAAGTTGGATTCCTCGTAACTGCGTTGTAAACACCATGTAAAATTACGACGAAATATCTTCGTTGTTATGGACACATTTTCTTTTCTTGTAGTGTGATCATCACCTAATTTTCTTTTATAAAGAAATAAATTAAAATATTAAGATAAGTCTGTATATATTTATCGACTAAACAAAAGAAATATTATTATTATCTCAATTAACTTCTCTTTTAAATTTTTAAAGTTATTATCAACCTTAAAGTTTATTTTAAAAACGTATTTACTTTATTTCTATTTTAGTTTTGTATTTATGATTTTTTGTAGTTTCATACATTATTGTGGTTTAAAGAAATAATATACAGAAGTAATGATGGTTTAAAAGACGAAGGTTTACTTTTTAATTTTGTTTTGTTACATGTTTGATATGTGATGGTTCTTATAGTTTCGTAGATTTCATTAATGTTAAGAGAATGAAAAATGAAATTAAAAAAGAAGAAAAAAAGTTGGAGAAAAAAAAAATGATTAAGAATATAAAAACAACTAAATTGTGATATTTTACCAAAAAAACTAAATTGTGATAATGATCTTTGTATTTATAATGCATATGTAAGTATCCATAAATTATTATGCTCGCATGTGAAACACCTAACTTGTCATGTGAAACACCTAATTTGTAAATAATTGCATGCCCAAGGTAATTAAGCACGTTTAATTCCTGAAATATTAAGATGGTAGCCGTAGGTAGGACAAATAATCACACAAGCGCACTACTTAATCCACATTGTTTTTTTGCTTCCTCTACTCTGCTATTTCCTTATCTTCAAGTCCCATAAAACTCCATTGCTAAAACATGAAAGTTATAGCTCCTTCCCATCTAAAACTGATGTTCGGGTCTAGCCAGCCGACGTCACGCTCCTATCCATGTGTACAAAATGCTCAGAGATCTGACTCGTGCGGAACTAGTCGCTCTGAATGGCGAAGCACATTTGCTACTCTAACAAGCAAGGTTGTTACTCAAAAAACCTTACCAATGCCTCCAGTTTCCGTCGGAATCGATCATGTGAACGGTCATAACCGCGCTGCACGTGTCCTGGGAATGAATCAGAAGCCTCTCAGTGTCAATGATCTCCCCCGGCACCCATGCACGGAGGAGCTAATCTACGTGTTGCGTATCAAGGCGTTCCAGGCGCTTACTCTGAGGCAGCCGCATGTAAGGCTTACCCTAACTACGAGTCTGTCCCTTGCGACCAGTTTGAAGTTGCGTTTCAAGCGGTAGAGCTCTGGATCGCCGACCGTGCGGTTCTACCAATCGAGAACTCTCTCGGAGGTTCTATCCACCGAAACTATGATCTTCTCCTCCGTCATTGTCTCCACATCGTCGGCGAAGTCCAGCTCCCCGTTCACCACTGCCTCTTAGCTCTTCCCGGAGTACGCAAAGAGTTCCTCACGTGCGTGATGTCGCACCCTCAAGGCCTCGCTCAGTGCGAGCGCACACTCACAAAGCTCGGTCTCAACGTCACCCGCAAGGCCGTCGAAAACACCGCGGTGGCCGCCGAGCACATCGCCGCCAACAATCTACGTGACACGGCGGCGATAGCGAGCGCACGCGCAGCCGAGATTTACGGGCTGGAGGTTTTGGAAGACGGTTTACAAGACGACGCGAGTAACGTGACGCGCTTCGTGATGCTGGCGCGTGAGCCTATCGTACCGAGAACTGATCGTCCGTTTAAAACGAGCATCGTCTTCGCTCACGAGAAAGGCACTAGCGTGCTTTACAAGGTGCTCTCTGCTTTCGCGGCAAGGGACATCAGCTTGACGAAGATCGAGTCCAGGCCGAATCACAACCGTCCGATCAGGCTCGTCGACGATGCCAACGTAGGGACGGCGAAGCATTTCGAGTACATGTTCTATATCGACTTCGAGGCCTCGATGGCGGAGACGCGTGTTCAGAACGCTCTCTCGGAGGTTCGGGAGTTAACGTCGCTCTTGCGGGTGCTGGGGAGTTATCCCATGGATATGACTCCTTGGTCACCATCATCCTCAACATCCCACACGGCTTCGTCTAAAATGAACCATTCATATGGAAACGTAAACATGGCGAAACCATAATATATATAGTATGTTACAATCTTGCATTTCCAATAAAATAAAAATAATTGCTGGATAATAAAGCATGGTAAACTATAAACAAGACCTACAGTTTTCCATTTTCTCTTCGTGTGATAAGCAGTGCCGTGCTGAACCTTGTCGGCAAGAGAAGTCCCCTTTATTTATATAATACATTTTCTTTATCTTACTATATATTAAATGAAAACCCACTTGTAATTTTTTTTTTCCGACAACAATAATAACTAAAATAACATAAATGTCCTACCCACTCGGAAAGCCAAGCCGGTAGGGTGAAATCAACATAGAACACATCTGAATAGAAACTCCTAACACCTCGTGCAAGCTAAAGATTCATAACTATTTATAGGTACAACTGAAATGATTTTTTTTTTTCAAATAATCTTTCATAAATGATTAATTACTTTGCATTCCAAAAATGTTCAACCGTTACCATGAAAAAATGGAAAGTATATTCTATTTCATTCCCTAACATTTTATAATATTTTAGAAAAAAATAATTTTTAATTAAAAATTAATTCCAAATTAAAAACTTTTGAAATAATTGGAATGGTGATATCTATTCCATCAACTTCGTTTATTTGTCACCAGTTAGTTACACCCTAAATGTTCTTATCTAGATGGACGCATCCAGCTATACACTCATTTGGAATACACATGCAAACCTAGAAAAAATCTTATGTCCACACATCCGTCTAGTGTTAAATGAACGCGTACGACTCTCTCATACATTTAGAATGTAATTTAGAATGTAAAAGGTAATGGAGATATCAGTGTAATACAGCACAAACAATGAATAGTGATTTTATCAAATTATCTACATATATATAAGTTTACTACAAAAAATTAGTATTCATTATATTATTTTATAATTTATTTTTTATAAAATAATTTTATTTTACTTACATTGTAAATTATACATTAAATTTAGTGTACTCGAAGTTATCATGTAAAATAAAATTTAATGTATAATCTGAATTTAAAGAGTGAATTAAGAAATGAAAACAATATAAGATAACAGAATTTCAAATGAATATATATATATATATATAAAATATAATTTATATAAACTAATTAATGTATTCCGTATAGTGGGGACCGGTAAATTTTGATAAAAAGAATAGGGGACCTGGGGCTTCTTTCCTTTTTGCAAAAAGAGATGCGTCTGCCGGGAGTCGAACCCGGGTCTATTGCTTGGAAGGCAATTATCCTAACCGTTGGACTACAGACGCTTTTGCTTATCAATTGATCAATCTATTTTTAATAAAATAAAACGTAACCAATCCGGTTAGAGATATTCGTTAAATCCTGGATTGAAATATTGGTTTGATCGGGTTAGCCACAAAAAAGAAAGTTGGTTCAGGTTATAAAGCTCGTTTTCAAGGTTCGTTTAATTAAACTAAACCAAGTAGGGTTTAAGGTCTTCTTCAACAATGGCGACGACCTTGAATCGATTACGTAGCTCAGTCTCGCATCGAGCGCTCTTCAATTCCACTCGCCATGGCTCTCTCCCTTCGCGAATCCCACCTCTTCGATCAACCACCCGCAATTTCCTCGATTTCTATCAGGTAATCCGATGAATTACTCATTTTCGTGTATCGGAGAGAGACGTTGACCATTATCTATCGATGTCGTTTTGGATCTGTGCAGTTCGGAAACAAGAAAGCGATCGAGGATGAGCGTGCGAGGACTGTAAGCTAGTAATTTAAATTCGATTCATTTTATAATTTAAATTATTGATGTTGATTTAGGGCAGTAACGATGAGATGAATCGGGGGTACTTTGCTGATATGAAAGAGTTCAAGGAGCATGGTGGTAAGGTAATCATGATGATTTGTATAATACATATTATTTTGGTTGCTAATGTAAGTTATTTTGGTAATTTATGTTTTTTTTTTGTAGATAGCAGATGCAAATAAGACTGTTATTCCTGCTGTGTCAGCTGTGAAATTTCCGGAATTAGCAGTGACTCTCTCTAATGGAGAAGTCTTGAAGCTGCCTATTAGTTGTAGTAGTGGCGAGGTTAACGAAGAGAGTTTGGCTGTTCCTAGAGTATCATTGGTGTGTCTGTCTTTCCGAGCAAGCTCTCAGGTACAGATTATTCCACATTGGTTATTTGTTTCATTCTTCAAATGGAACCAAGAGAATGTTTGGTTAGCGTTTATAATAAGATATGTGTAGCATTAACGGGAGTGTTGCTTGTTGAGGTTACTAAGCAGTACAGTGCGCTTGTTGATTAAATATGACTTGTATTACGGCTTGTCTAATTCTTTTGTGATGATGGGATGTGGTTGCTGTGCGTGACAGGGAATGATCAGCTCGTGGAGCAAGCCGTTTCTTGAATCGTTTGGCGACAGGAAAGATCTTCAGGTGTTTGAGGTACTGATCCTGCATCGTTTTTATTGGCTGCTGTGTTTTTTTTTTTCTCTCACAGTATCTTCAGGACAGCTTGTTTTCTGGCGTTTACAGGTTTCATTTATAGACAAATGGCTGTTGGGCTTGGCCCCTATAAAGAAAACTACTTCTCCGGGTCTTGCAAAAACCGAAGAGCAACGAGAACAGCGTCCTGCAGAGGCAAGTGGTTTACTCATTTGGGGACCACTATCACTTCCGGAAAGAAATTAAAGTTCTTAACCTTCTTACCGGGTATGGTAAATTTCCATTTCATCAAGAATGCACAATAGATTCACTCAACCTTTCTGATTTCTCTGTTGGACATACTTGTTTATGTTATAGGTATATCCTCCTACTCGACAAATCCGGGGAGAATAAGATGGCAAGGTTTCGGAACAGCAACTCCAGAGGAAGTATCTCAACTTCTCTCTTGCACCTCACAACTCCTGGAAGATCAATGAGAGGTAACCAATCTGGTCACTCCCTTCAATCATTCGAATCAAAAGACTCCTAATTCTCTTTAGGCCAACAATTACTCAAAATAGTAAAGTTAGAAGCAGAAAAAAACGATCAGTGTAGAAAACGCTTGGTTTGGTATAATAACTTAGACAATGGTATTAGATATTTTAGCTTCAAATGTTTCTTAGTAACGAGTTTTTCTTGTTTTGGAGCACCTTCCTGATAGAGGTTCACGTAAGCAAATAAAACATCTGAGGGTCTTTATTTGTTTCATGACTATGTCCAGTTCGATGATTAAAGCGGAGACTGTTTCAAGAGACACAGTGTTCATGTGGAACAATTAAATTTCAGAACGGCTCACCGAAGACAATAAAGTATCTCTTTATCTTTCAGTTTGATTCAGTTGGTGTTATTGGCACCGCAATAGAGAATCTTTTCTTCCGATCTATATTGGTGCTGGACGTTTAGACTGATTGAGTGCAATGCCCATTCTTCACTTGTTATCTTTTAAAAATGCTGAAATTGAAAGCAATTATACAGTGCTAAATTGCATATCTAACAATTGAAAGCACTTGTTATTATATATATATATATATAGACATATGTGTAGCATATAAAGAAATTGTAATATGGAAAAAAATTTCTCAGTTAATTGACGAAGGTGATAAAAACCCTATCAAAACTTTCGATTAATGCCTTAAAGGAAACTATTAAAACATTGGCTTTTAACTTTTAAGCAAAAAAAAGAAGAAAAGTTACATCCTTGATACTTGTTCATGGTTGGTGGAGCATAGACACATTACATCAGTGCAGCACTAACATGTCTTTTTATGCAACAACCATGAATATACAAAAGAAAAAAAAGTAACTTCGGTGATCAGATATTTACCAAAAACGCCAAAACGATAATAATTTAAGCGAAGCTTCATTCTCATTATTTTATTAAATTAATTACCAAAAATCTACAAAACTTTAGTACTGTCATCAGAACGTTCACTTGACGTCTCTCTCTCTCTCTCTCTGTGAAGAGAAGTTTCGAACTCGAGAAATGGCGGTGGATTCTCCTACAGGAGTAATCATCGCTGCCGTGTTTCTACATGCTGCGACGACCATTGTTTGCGGCTCCGACTCGGTTCTCAAGCTGGAGAGGTTGATTCCGCCGAGCCACGAACTTAGCTTGGCTCAGCTCAGAGCTTTTGATTCAGCTCGCCATGGAAGGTTGCTGCAGTCTCCTGTAGGTGGAGTTGTTGATTTCCCCGTTTATGGAGCCTCCGATCCGTTTCTCGTTGGGTAATAATACTAACAACTTTAGATTTTTCGATACTTGAATTTCTCTTTATTTATTTTCTCATATCCCAGAAATAAAATAAAAATCATTTTTTTTTGGAGTTTGCAGTACAATTGAATCGAATAAACTGTTTTGTTTCTGGTTGGGCTTAGCAATGTGATTAGGTTCTGTCTTAAATATTCGATGCGTTTTTTATTAGATGTGACTATAAATAAACAGACTTTGATTCTGTTTGAAATAGAATTAATAATAGTTTTGATTCTGTTTCTTGACTCTTGTCCTTTCCTTTTTTAGAATCTTGTTTTTATACTTGCTGTTGTTTTTTTTTTGCTTTCATGACAGACTTTACTATACAAAGGTGAAACTGGGGACACCCCCAAGAGAATTCAATGTGCAAATCGACACGGGAAGTGATGTTTTATGGGTTAGCTGCACTCCTTGCAACGGCTGCCCCAAGACTAGTGAACTCCAAGTATATTTCTTATAACATTTTTCTTAATAATCTTGGTTTTTTCTTTTATGATAAGGTATATCTATGTGATCACTTGTTTTAAGTAGCTCTCTTTATATGATATCACTTGTTTTTTGTGTGGTTCCAGATTCAGCTGAGTTTCTTTGATCCTGGAGCCTCATCCTCATCTTCAATGGTTTCATGTTCAGATAGGAGATGCTACTCAAATTTTCAGACGGAATCTGGCTGTTCTCCGAATAATCTTTGTTCGTATTCGTTTAAGTACGGTGATGGAAGTGGCACTTCTGGTTACTACATCTCTGATTTCATGTCCTTTGATACTGTTATCACCAGTACCTTGGCTATAAACTCCTCTGCTCCTTTGTCTTCGGGTAAGCTAGCAGTAAAAATGGTCTATTTGAGAATATGGCGTTTCATGATATGTGATGATGCTTATCTTCAATATTTGACAAAACAGGTGTAGCAATTTACAAACCGGAGATTTACAGAGGCCTAGGCGAGCAGTAGATGGCATCTTGGGTTAGGCCAGGGGCGTTTATCTGTAATTTCGCAGCTTGCTACTCAAGGACTCGCACCGAGAGTATTCTCGCATTGTCTGAAGGGGAGATAAAAGCGGTGGTGGTGTAATGGTTCTAGGTCAAATCAAGAGACCTGATACTGTCTACACTCCTCTTGTTCCATCACAGTGAGTTCTCTTGAACTTGTTTTACATAAGACCTGGAAGTAGATTCAAGGGTTCAACTGATGATTATGAAAGTCATGTAATAAAATGATGTTTGTTTAGTTTGGAATAGGAAAACTAAAAATATATAACACCACGTCTTGATTCAGATAATATGCTGCAATAAAAACATTTTCAGGCCACATTATAATGTGAACCTGCAGAGCATTGCTGTGAACAATCAGATATTACCGATTGATCCATCTGTTTTCACAATAGCCACTGGTGATGGGACGATCATTGATACTGGGACTACTCTTGCTTATCTTCCTGACGAAGCTTACGTTCCATTTGTCCAAGCTGTGAGTCTTTTCTCTTCCTCAGTTCAACCGTATATTATTATACTTTACAAGAAATAAGATTAATAAACCGTTCAACATGCAGATTTCAAGTGCTGTTTCGCAATATGGGCGTGCCGTTACATACGAGAGTTACCAGTGCTTTGATATCACATCTGGGTAAAGTTACTCTCATGTGCAGCATTTATATATAAGAAGCTGTTAATCTCTCTCTCATAGTGTTTAACTGCTAACAAGATTTGAATCCATGTTTTGCAGTGCCGTTGATGTCTTTCCAGAAGTTAGTTTGAATTTCGCTGGTGGTGCATCAATGGTCTTAACCCCTCGTGGCTATCTTCAGATGTTTTCTAGTGTAAGCATATTCATACACTACTTCAGATGTCTGAGAAAAAGTTTAGCTGCTCAACTTTTATCTACATGTCTACTGAATCTAGCAGATTAGAGCCTTTATGATTTTGTGAGACTGAGAGAGACACTTGTGAGGGGCTGAGTTATTTAGTAAATGTAGTGAGTTCTAAACTTCTACTATTCAATTTGGCATACAAGTTACTCTATGTGTTCATTTTCAGCGCTTAGTTAAACATTATCAGTTGGCAGTTAATATTTATTTCTTTGTCTATCATTTGCTATCTATCAGTCAGGAAGTTCAATATGGTGCATTGGTTTCCAGAGAATGTCGCATCGTCGTATAACTATTCTTGGAGGTAACGACTCATAGTTCTTGTAACTTTGATCAAGTGAAACTGAAAAGTGGAATTATATTCTCTCATGCCTGGGTTGCTAATGCAGATTTGGTTCTTAAAGACAAAGTGGTGGTCTACGATCTGTTCGCCAACGGATTGGATGGGCAGAATACGACTGTGAGTGTGTTTTTTTTTTATTTGGTTCTGTTTGATTTATATATCACACCATACATTTAGGAGAGTATGATGGAGATATAATGAAATTGCAAGAGTTTGATAACGTTACAGGTTCCCTGGAGGTGAACGTTTCAGCTACAAGGGGAGGAAGAAGCAAAGACGTAATAAGCACAGGGCAGTGGAGAGAGAACATGTGACACCCGTCACCTCCTATATGGAGGACAGCGTGTCACCCCGACGCGTCATCATACAACAATGTGATACCCGTCTCCTGACACTAAGGACGACGGGCCACCAACAATATCCTGTAATATAAAAGCCCATAAAACCGACAACTCTCACCCATGCCCAAATAAAATCCGAAAGAAAAGTCCAATAGCACCAAGTCCGTCCAAATATCACATACTTGTTTGTCTCACCTGAAAAGGGGAAGAGTGAGGGGTGAGCGACAGGGGAATCGCTCAGTGAGGTATGGGATGCCACCCCGAAGTCCATGGACCCGGACATAGCACTCCGAATAAATATAATTTAATTATAATGCATGTCAAACACAGTACCTAAAGTACCCAAACAACAAACAATGGTCCTAGCGAGGTGCACACTCGCCGCCCACTAACAGGCCAAAACACTACCGAAAAGGTGCTCGGTTCATACACACACCGAAAAAGTGCTCGGTAACACACGCCCGTAGACGATTTATCGACACTTCCAGTCTACGGCTCAACCGGTCGACTAAAGTTGGCCGTGACCTCCATACAATCCGGCATACAGCAGTCCGACTCTGTATCCGTCTCCAAACAAAAACAATCCTAGCTAAGAATTTACATTAAGTGAAACAATCAATGTTGAATCCTCTAACCCCCTAGTTCCGGTTTATGCAAAGAACCTAAAACTAAACAAGCAATGATAGACTCGATTTCACACAGACGGAACACATTAGAAATAAATTATACTTATTCGAGGTCCTAAGCCGAATAAGAGGAGTTCGGGAATAGACCCTCACCTTAGCAATAGAAAAGTGTTGTCTATGAACTCCAGCTGCTCAAATAGACTCCATATCTGAAATCAGATCGAAATTCTGAGTCAGAACGCCTTTCGAACGGTCGAAAACGGAACTGGTCAAGGTTTTCGAAAAAGTCAACCCGCTGGTCAAAGTCAACCCGGTCAAAGTCAACCCGGAAATCGATTTGACTAAACCGACCGGTTTACCCTAACCGAACCAAAATCAATTTAAACCGGCTAACCAACCGGTTAACCGAGTCAACCGAGTTGACTCACTGAGTTGACTCGGCCGAGTTGACCGAGTCGCCGGTGAGTCACCGGTGTCGGTCACCGGCGGCGACGGCGGAGCTGCGGCGGCGGCTTACCGGAAAATGGCCGGCGGCGACGGCGGAGCTGCGGCGGCGGACGGTGGTCGGCGGCGGAGCTGCGGTGGCGACGATTTCCGGCGGCGGCGCGTGCGTTTCACGCGCGCGCGAAGGGCGGTTTTCTGGAGGCGCGTACGGCTTCGTCCGGGCTCCGTTTGAGGCGTGCTTGGTGTCTACGGCTTCGTCTCGACGAGAGGAACACGATGATGGGCTTGGATGCACGAGATTCGCAACGGTTAAGAAGTTATGGTCGATTTACTAAAACGGCCGAAACTAAACTCAAAAATATGGCGGTTTCTGGTTACCTTTGGTTGCGGATGATGGTGGTGGCGAACTCAACGGTCTGGGCGTGTGGTGGCTCCGGCGAGGACTTCTGGTGAGCTTTCTCCCCCTCTCTCTCTCTCTCTCTCTCTCCCTCTCTCTCTCTCTCTCTCTTCTCTCTCTTTCTCTCTTTTTAAAGAAAACAACCTGACCCTTGGGCAAGGTTTAGGGTCATTACAATTCTCCCCCACTTACAAGGAATTCGTCCCCGAATTCATGTCATAAGCTGACGTGCCCAATGTCATCATAGCAAAACCTCGAATACTAATCTTCGCTCGACCTTTCAGGTCTCCTCCTGGGTCTTATCTCCCTCCCAATGAACTCGGACAAACAAAGTCGATATTCCCCGAACTGTCTTCTCATGATGATCCAAAATCTCCAATAGATAATAAGGTTCATAAAATCTTTATGAACTCACTTGATGTCTACTGCAAAATAGTTATAGCGCCTTCTCAACTTTTGCAATGCTGTCATATGAACCAAGTACTAGAAGGCTGATATACTGCTGATAAAGTAACTGCAAGCAATTAATCCAATCCACTCCAGCGAAGGATACAATTCCATGTGTCTCGGTTTAAGCTCCTTTATCTTCTGAGTCTTAGGTCCCTCCTGAAATGTCCTTATTTTCAGGTATATTAGGTGCTCATATGTAGCTCCAAATCCTTACGGTGCTTAGCTGCATAAATTCTCTGACGTCATGGGATTCCGAAAGCCCATCATTGAGCATTTCCATTTGCTCAGCCGTCTTTTGAACCATTAATACTTTTAACTCATGTCGCTCCCCCACTTTGGTCCAACAAAGTGGTATACTATAAGGTCTACCATAAATAACCCTTGTATATTAATTTTTTTTTTTTTTTTTTTTTTTTTTTTTTTTTTTACTCGAAAGATAATTGTCGATGTAGGCAAACTCTGGTAAAGGTAGATGCTTTCCGAAATTCCATCCCACGCAATCTCTGAACATATCATTTAAGTTCTCAATAGTCCTCTCTAACTGACAATATGTCAACGGGTGATAAGATGTACTCATATGATCTTTGTACCAAGTGCCTTCCGAAAGGCTTTCTGAAATGTAGATGTGAACTTCGATTCCCAATCCGATACAATGTTGACATCCATGAAACTTCCTGAACTCAATAATGTAGGTCTGCTCCAATTGATTAGCCCTGATTATCTTCTTAATTACTTAGGAAATGGGCTGACTTGGTAAGTCTATCCATGACTACCCATGTGGCATCCTTTCCACATATGGTGATTTAAAATCCAATAACAATGTCCATAATCACCATGCCTCATTTCTACTCCAGCAAAAGCAAGCTCAAAAATAACATGATAGATGACTGATCCTCTGTTATTGCCATATAACATGTCTGGCACCGCGACGCAATGTAGTTACAAACATCTTCATACTACACCATTATAGTTAACTCTTCATATCTTTGTACCCTTTGGTCTTCCCGATGGGTAGAGAAACACGAGTGATATGTTTGTTGTAAGATTCCTTTTCTTAACAACTTATCGTCCAACACACAAACTCGGTTTCAGTACAAGTATATCCTGCTCAAAGCTGTATGATATCCAATACTCCCAATCTCGATCTGTTCAACCAATCCATAATGCTAACTTGTGCTTGTGTATCCTCCATAGCAAAACTGCCTGCTACAAACTCAATCCAACTGCACTGTCCAAGTACAAGTTTTTAATAAATGAAGATAAATTTCACATTCTAATAATCCCAGAGAATCTGAACTTCCTTCCCGTACAATTACGATCTCCAAAACTATAACGCAAATACCACTACAGCCTCTCTGGCATGATGCATATGAATGACTTAATCCTCATACCTTAATTTAAATCCAATCCAGTATCTGACACATCACAGTAAGCCTCAGCCTCAGTAGAACCCAAAACTGGTGTCTTCATTAGTTGTGCTTCAATTCAGTGAAACTCCTCGAACAAAATCTATCCAGCCACACTTTACGTCTTTACATGTAGACCGCGTCTTTAACATTACTATACCGGTGAAACCCTTGATGAACTTCCAGTAGTATACTATTAACCCAAAAAGAACGGCAGATCTTTGTAGCGCTCTTAGGTTTCGACCTTCCCGAAACGGTATTAATCTTCTTTGGATCCATCAAAATTCTGCTTCCAAAACCATGTCAGCCAAAAATACAACATTCCTCTGCCAGAAGCTACACTTCCTCAACTTAGCGAACAACTGATGCTCTCCAGGCTTATCCAACGCAATCCGCGAAATGCTCACAAATCTCCTTTCTTCTCCAAAATAAATCAGGATGTCATCGAGGAATACAATCGCACACCTATCCAAATGTTCATGAAAACGTCATTCATATCTTCATGAATGCAACAGTGCCTTTGTCGACCCAAATGGTATCACTGCGTCCCATAATATCCATAATGTATACAAAAATTCACATTCAGTAGATACTCTTCAAATATAGTAATCTGATGGTGTTCTGATGCCATGTCAACCTTCGAGAACTATAAACTTCCTATAAATAATCCACTAATTCATCAACGCGCGGAAGCGATACTTATCTTTAATGGTCACTTTGTTCAGACCTTTGTAGTCGATACAAAATTGAAACTCCCACCTTTCTTCTTTACAACAACAATGATGATGTTCCCCACGGTAAAGTATCCGGTCTGATAAAACCCTTGTCTGATGAATCTTCAACATGCTCTTTCAGCTTTGTCATCTCTGTTGGTGCTAATCGGTATAAAACTTGTGAAACTGGTGTTGTTTGCTCCAAACAAAACGCAAGAGTTTCTCATGTGTCATGTGATGACCGTTCCAAAGGTCACAAATATGTCCTCATACTCTGCAATAACCGGAAGATCCTGCAGCTCATGTTGTCCATCAGCCTTAACCATCGAGATGGTAGTCAAAAATCTCTATGTCCTTGTATCCCATAACTCCTCAGTATGTAGCATGCATGCACTAACAACTTCCATCTGCTCCAGCAATCGGAACTCTTGCCATCAGGCAATCCAACACTACTTGATGCCGTGACAATCAATCCGTCCCAAGGATAACATCGTAAAAACGTAGCTCCATCTCTGATGAATATCCGAACAAATCGGCCCTCCAAGCATAACTGGTACCCTGCGATGGATATAAACAGCTCCCAATGTCCTATGTCAGTTGTCCAAACTGACACATCTCTGAAACGATCAACACTGCCAAAATTGGTAAACATACCAAAGTGTAACTCCAACACCCACACAACGCAAGCTGCTGCACCCCAATTCAAAAGCGATCTCCACGAGTTCACAAAACAAATATATCTCCAAAATAGTCAATATACTCGTACACACAACAACACATGCCAACCAATGGCTCATATCACACACCACAAAATCTCTAGTAACAAAACTCGTGGAACGATTGCTTGAAGTGGGCTGGTGGCAGAAACGTCATATATCCACTCCTGGATAGCCTCGAAATCATGTCCGAAGAAACTGATAACTCCCGAGAAAACTGACGAACTTGGACTTCACGCAACTGCTGAACATCTGTCGAGAACCTTGATAGTCGAAGGACGAATGACGATGATTTTACTCATCGTCATAGAAAGAGACATTTGAGTTAGTAATTACTGGACAGAATGGTGCAAAAAGAATTTCGAAATGTATAAATAAATATATAGTTTTTTTTTTTTAAGTTGAAAACCGATGAAAACCGAATCCCCTGACCGCCATCCCGGACGGAACCGGGATGGAACCCGCTCTGATACCAAATTGTGACACCCGTCACCTCTATATGGAGGACAGCGTGTCACCCCCGACGCGTCATCATACAACAATGTGATACCCGTCTCCCTGACACTAAGGACGACGGGCCACCAACAATATCCTGTAATATAAAAGCCCATAAACCCGACAACTCTCACCCATGCCCAATAAAATCCGAAAGAAAAGTCCAATAGCACCAAGTCCGTCCAAATATCACATACTTGTTTGTCTCACCTGAAAAGGGGAAGAGTGAGGGGTGAGCGACAGGGGAATCGCTCAGTGAGGTATGGGATGCCACCCCGAAGTCCATGGACCCGGACATAGCACTCCGAATAAATATAATTTAATTATAATGCATGTCAACACAGTACCTAAAGTACCCAAACAACAAACAATGGTCCTAGCGAGGTGCACACTCGCCGCCCACTAACAGGCCAAAACACTACCGAAAAGGTGCTCGGTTCATACACACACCGAAAAAGTGCTCGGTAACACACGCCCGTAGACGATTTATCGACACTTCCAGTCTACGGCTCAACGGTCGACTAAAGTTGGCCGTGACCTCCATACAATCCGGCATACAGCAGTCCGACTCTGTATCCGTCTCCAAACAAAAACAATCCTAGCTAAGAATTTACATTAAGTGAAACAATCAATGTTGAATCCTCTAACCCCCTAGTTCCGGTTTATGCAAAGAACCTAAAACTAAACAAGCAATGATAGACTCGATTTCACACAGACGGAACACATTAGAAATAAATTATACTTATTCGAGGTCCTAAGCCGAATAAGAGGAGTTCGGGAATAGACCCTCACCTTAGCAATAGAAAAGTGTTGTCTATGAACTCCAGCTGCTCAAATAGACTCCATATCTGAAATCAGATCGAAATTCTGAGTCAGAACGCCTTTCGAACGGTCGAAAACGGAACTGGTCAAGGTTTTCGAAAAAGTCAACCCGCTGGTCAAAGTCAACCCGGTCAAAGTCAACCCGGAAATCGATTTGACTAAACGACCGGTTTACCCTAACCGAACCAAAATCAATTTAAACCGGCTAACCAACCGGTTAACCGAGTCAACCGAGTTGACTCACTGAGTTGACTCGGCCGAGTTGACCGAGTCGCCGGTGAGTCACCGGTGTCGGTCACCGGCGGCGACGGCGGAGCTGCGGCGGCGGCTTACCGGAAAATTGGCCGGCGGCGACGGCGGAGCTGCGGCGGCGGACGGTGGTCCGGCGGCGGAGCTGCGGTGGCGACGATTTCCGGCGGCGGCGCGTGCGTTTCACGCGCGCGCGAAGGGCGGTTTTCTGGAGGCGCGTACGGCTTCGTCCGGGCTCCGTTTGAGGCGTGCTTGGTGTCTACGGCTTCGTCTCGACGAGAGGAACACGATGATGGGCTTGGATGCACGAGATTCGCAACGGTTAAGAAGTTATGGTCGATTTACTAAAACGGCCGAAACTAAACTCAAAAATATGGCGGTTTCTGGTTACCTTTGGTTGCGGATGATGGTGGTGGCGAACTCAACGGTCTGGCGTGTGGTGGCTCCGGCGAGGACTTCTGGTGAGCTTTCTCCCCCTCTCTCTCTCTCTCCTCTCTCTCCTCTCTCTCTCTCTCTCTCTTCTCTCTCTTTCTCTCTTTTTAAAGAAAACAACCTGACCCTTGGGCAAGGTTTAGGGTCATTACAGAACAGCTCACAGATTAGTTATACAAGTGATTATTACTACTTGTTACAAGTAGTTTTCCTCATCAATATTTTGCTCTCTTGGAACTTCCGCTTCTTGTAGCTTTCTAGCATTCACTCCCCCCACAGAGGTTGGGAACTTATTGGTTGTAATCTTATCACATATAGTATGTATCACTAATTAATTCTTACTTACCATCACACGAACTCAGTCTTATATGAATTCTTATCAAATGAAGAAGGTTGGAGTTACAACATCTTTTGAACAAAATATTTGCGTACTGTGAACAGAAAAACGATATATTAACACAGGCTAAACTAGGCCGGCCTGATCGTCTTTATCCTAAACCGAAGTTCAAACTTTAAACCGAACCGAAAAAATAAAATTTGATTTGAACCGTTACAACAAATATCCAAATGGGACTTGAGAGCTAGATATTTTTGGGTTTGGGGTTGTACTGGAACCCGAAAATATTCAAAATTAGTTAAATATGCTAATTTTTTTAATAATTTAAACATCTTAGAGTATTTTTCAAAATAATATAGTTTTGAACAAAATTATTTGTTTACTCTTAACAATAACTATATATTAACACATGCTATACTAGGCAGGCATGGTCTTTTTTACCCTAAACCGAAGTTCGGACTTTAAACCGAACCAAAAGAAACGGAATCCTATCTGAACCGTTGCAAAAAAAATATCCAAACGAAACTTAAGATCTAGATATTTTTCGGTTTGGGTTGCACTAAAACAAAAATATCCAAAATTAGCTAAATATGCTCATTTTTTTTTATAATTTAAACGTTTTAGAGTTTTTTAAAAATAATGTAGTTTTTTTTAGTTATTTTTAATACATTTTAGTTAGTTTAACTAGTTTTTAATTAAATTTTTAAATAATTTACAAATGTAATTTTGTTTTGGTTGATAACTTTCAAATTCTAATGCAATTTCAGAGGAAAAAAAAGAATATTTTTTGGTTATTTTTTAATTTATTTTTAAAAAAATTTGGGAAATTTCAAAAATTGGTTATATGTACGAAGACGAGCCCGACTAACATTAGCCGATGAATATAATATCGAAAATCCGAATGAACCGAACCAAATCCATATGTGACACTAAGCGCCCCAGCCCTAGGCTAACAACAGGGCGTCAGATCTAATAAACTCGAGATTCAAAACTAGCTTTCAGGTGAACAATCATCCATCATTGAGTTAGATAACAATTTGAGTAAAATAGAATATGACACTCTAACGAAAACAATCATCCACCCATCATATTCCTCAAACATTAATAACGCATCCCACGTGTCTTTAAATATTCCATCTCTCATCTCTCTCTATCTCTCCCTCTCCCATTGATTTACACTTTCACCGACAAACAATGGCGAACGGAGCCGATCGATTGGATCTGGACGGCAGGCCGATCAAGCCGCTGACGATATGCATGATCGGCGCCGGCGGCTTCATCGGCTCTCACCTCTGCGAGAAGCTCATGAACGAGACTCCGCACAAGGTCCTCGCCCTCGACGTCTACAACGACAAGATCAAACACTTGCTCGAGCCGGATACTTCTCAGTGGGCGGAGAGGATCCAGTTCCATCGCATCAACATCAAGCACGATTCGAGGCTCGAGGGACTCGTCAAGATGGCGGATCTGGTAAAAAATCTCTTCTCCGTTAATGTGAATGCGGAATCTGTTCTTTAGCAGTTTGTTATAGTTAGTGCCGTTACACTCAGATCTGATAGAGAATGTGGTGGTGTGTTGCGGATTCGAACTCGGGTCCTTGGGATCCACAGAACTCCTTTAACCAACCACCCGACCACAAACGCGTGGTTCTTGATCATTTGTATTATGTATATGATCGATTTGTTTTGTTGTTTGTGTTGCGTTGCAGACGATTAATTTGGCTGCGATCTGTACACCAGCGGATTACAATACGCGTCCGCTTGACACTATCTACAGCAATTTCATCGATGCTCTCCCTGTGGTAATGCTTTAAGATCTGTTTACTATGTGATAACCGATGCTTAAGTTTAGTGGTGGTGACATTGAGTGGTGGTTCAATGTAGGTTAAGTACTGCTCTGAGAACAACAAGCGTTTGATTCACTTCTCCACTTGTGAAGTCTATGGCAAAACTATTGGAAGCTTTCTTCCCAAGGATCATCCTCTCCGTCAGGTCAGGCCTTGTTTCATTTTTTTACCTTAAGCTTCACCTTCTGCTGAATGTCACTGTCGTGTGGATCAAGAAACTATGTTATTTTCAGTTATTTCATTACTCCATTTAGACTTCTTATATTGATTTTGATAGTTTGGTTAGCTAGTTTGTATCCTATCACTATCTTCTTTGATAGTTTAGGAACAATGTAGTTTTTATTTTTCTGCAATTGTACCTGAGTATGGCTTCGAGTCACTGCTTCATGAGGATTTGTGTTTTTTTTTTTTTGCTTAGTTTATGTTCTTTGGTTCTTATTATTATTAGTCTTGGCTCTGGATTTGTTGTTTTTTACACCATTCACTAGTGATGCTCGTCTTGTTTTTTTACTTCAGGATCCTGATTTTTATGTGCTGAAAGAAGATACATCCCCTTGCATATTTGGTTCTATTGAGAAGCAGAGGTGGTCATATGCTTGCGCCAAGCAGCTGATTGAGAGACTTGTCTACGGTATGTTGTTCTTTTTTTTTTTTGAACATGAAAAGCAAATTTAATGTACGTTAGACTGTTAGAGGCAGAAGGTTCTCACTTTTTTTTTGTGTGGTTGAAGCTGAGGGTGCTGAGAACGGACTTGAGTTCACCATTGTGAGACCGTTTAACTGGATTGGACCTAGGATGGATTTCATCCCTGGCATTGATGGTCCGAGCGAGGGCGTCCCTCGTGTCTTAGCATGCTTTAGCAACGTAAGTATACAGGCTCAGTCAAATAACCCAACTTCTTTTTGTGGCTGCAGCTTAATTGTTTTTTATTTTTTTGGGGGTATTGCCAGAACCTTCTTAGACGCGAGCCTCTCAAGCTTGTGGATGGTGGAGAGTCGCAGAGAACCTTCATTTACATCAAGGATGCTATTGAAGCTGTCCTTTTGATGATTGTGAGTTTAAATTCATTTGTTTATCCCTGGTGATATCTCGTTTGTTGCATTGTTATCAAAGAAGTTGCATCTGAATCGCTTGTGGGATCTTTATCAGGAAAACCCAGAGAGAGCCAATGGGCATATCTTCAATGTAGGCAACCCAAACAATGAAGTGACAGTAAGACAACTTGCTGAAATGATGACTCAGGTGAGAAAGCTAGTTCACAAATAACACTCTGATTGATTTTTTGATACACTACGGCACACTAAAATGCTACCAAAAAAATGGACAGGTGTACTCAAAAGTGAGTGGAGAGACGGCTATTGAGAGTCCAACGGTAGACGTGAGCTCCAAAGAGTTTTATGGAGAAGGTTATGATGACAGCGACAAGAGAATCCCAGACATGACCATCATAAACCGTCAACTTGGTAATTTCATCTTGTTTTGTTGTCTGCTTTTGTCTTTTGGAACATAGCCAATCAGTTGTTTTCTAAAATATTTGGTTGGTCAATAATTAGGATGGAACCCGAAGACTTCTCTCTGGGACTTGTTGGAGTCGACCTTGACTTACCAGCACAGGACCTATGCGGAAGCTGTTAAGAAGGCCACTTCAAAACCAGTCGCATCTTAGAGGTCATCATCACCTCGAACCATTTGGTGGCTGCTACTCCATTATTTTTGCTTCTTCTTTTATAATTCACCCATTATCCCCTTAAAATAGGCCATTGTAAGCGAATGATTATAATTTCATATGGTGTTTGGTACTAGTTTTCGTTTTTTTTTGGTTATATAGTATTTACTGATAATGTCTTTTGAATGCGTTGTTGAGAGCTTTATATCTTTGTATTTTGTCCGAAACTAAAAAGGGAATGGTTTGTTCAAACTATAACATTCTTGTGTTAACAACTGTTCTTTCATTTCCATAAAATTCTTGTAAATCTAACTTTTCATTTTTAATGATATTTACCCTTTAGCAACAACAAAAAATGCTTGTTTGCTTACTGCTACGCTCCAGATTATTCATGTACCAAGTAACAAGAGACATAATCGATCAGATCAAGGGCTGTAAGTTCTTGATTAAGTAGATACTACGAACCAAAACTCTTGCTGTTTTTTATAAAGTTTGCTCGAGTTCAAAGTTAAATCTTCTGCAAAGCTAAGTAAATGTTTGCGAGATCATATATTAAATTATATCATCGGCTCGTCAAGAAGAACATTTTTACTAGTGAAACGAAGAAAACAAGCAGTTGTCTAGCCGTTGAGATTGTCTAGCCGTTGAGATTAACTCCGGTTGTAATCGTTTGAACCCGTTTGATTTTTAGTTTAATATAAGCTTTCGTGACAAAAAAAAAAAATCATCGGCTCGTCAAGAAGAACATTATTACTAGTGAAACGAAGAAAAACGTTCCGATCCGCTCACAAATCGATGACAAGAAGATCTAGTACAAATCGATTAATAAGACACAGTAACAAAAACATATACCAAGAGAAACATTGCCAAAGATTCCGAAATTGCCCGGTCTGGGAGAAATATACAATGGACCAGTGTGGTTGTCAGGATCTACCTTTTCAAATTGGTCAACATCTCGATCTCTCCCCTTGTCCGAGTATTTATCAAGTCTGCTTACTGTTATGCCCTATAGTAGCTGTCGGTGATCCCTTGTAATGCTCCATGACAATATTAGAAGAAGAAATAATCATAATCATCCTTAAACGACTAACCGGAAGATCTTTGTCTTGAGATATCGGCCTGTGTTTGCTCTTGTTGTTAGTCATGCACGCTTCCGGAGATGAAAGATGAGAGATGAGGATTGTGAAAGATATATAAAGAAGATTATATAGAAAATTCAGGTGACATGAGTTAGTGAAACTTGACAAAGATCGTTATTGCAAAGTGATGATACATGCTTTTCGTACTATAAAATAAATGAGTATAATCAACTCATCTAGGATAAATTATAGTTCAAGTGAGATCTATTGACATTTTAAAAAAAAAAGAGTTGGATTACTCTTTAGGCCATTTTTTTACTTTTCTTTACATTCATAGCCACTTCTTACATGTGAGACATTTTATTGTGGGGCCAGCAATAACTGCGGACAAACTACGCCTTAGTAGACATTCGATGCGTGGACGGATGATTCGTGGACGGATGATACGTGGACGGGTGATACGTGGACGGATGATACGTGGACGGGTGATACGTGGACGGAGATGAGTGTAAAAATTCCAGAAGCTTCATCAGATCAAGCTCCACAATAGTTGAACTTAAAGACACAACTTCAACAACAATTTGTCGACGAGAAGATTTTGATTATGTTGTGGATATAGACGCTAACATAACTATGAATAAAGAACAAGAAAGATCTCTTAAATTTGGTATAGGGATTGAAGGTTGATGTGGTGGATAAAGTAGTAACTCAAACACTAAACATAGATATAAAAAATGTAACATATTGAAAGACTGTGATATGAATGCCAATGTGTCCACAATTTCAAGGATGAACAAATTAATAACTTCAAACCAATAACTACAACGTACATGTCGAGAAAAAAAACAAGCTTGAGTGATGAAAACAAAGCTAAACAAACCAAAAAGTTAAAACGAGTCATCTCCTCCTCCAAAACCCCGGTCAAAACGAGTCAGCTCCTCTTCCCGGTGAGCCACACCGTACCATGGATTCCGAGCTCAACATCGTCGTCGATGAGCTCGGTGAAGCTGCGGTGGTTCGAGCTCGTCATAGTCCTCCTCCATGAGATATATAGTATGCTGAATTTTGAATTTTAATCATAATTTTACTCGTCCACAAATAGCCGTTCATGTTTACCCGTCCACACTTATCTTCCCACACCCATCCACACATCACTCATCCATAACACAATCATTAAATACGTGTACAAGTATAAATTTTAAAATATAACAAAAATATATCAAAGTGGGTATCCAGTTATAGAGAATAAAAAAATATAATTTATTATATCAACAAAATTTGCCATATGTATTTTTAATTTAAAAATAAACAAAAACAAAATATTAAAAAGTAGACTAAACAATAATAAAGAAACACAATTTCTCTTTCCTCTTTCTAAGAAATTTTTATTTTCTTCTCATTAAGGGGAATATGTATATTTTCTCTGTAGATCCCATGAGAAAGTGTCTTGCAAGTGCATTGTGACATTGGATGTAATTGAAAAGTGATAAAATATCTCTTGATGTAAAAAATTCAAAAAAAAACACTGCAATATATTTCAATAAATCGAATAACTAATCGAATATTCCTTTGGTCTTGCCTATGGTTAGGTCAACTATATTACATTACCGTTTTGTTATGTCGATACATGCTGCATGTATGCATTCTCTCTGAGTTAGTTTGTGTTATATAGTATATAAATCTATATAAAACCACACACAGACAGTTAAACATGCATGTATATATCAATGGATGCATAGTTCACGGTGGATAAAGTGAAGGAGAAAGGATCTTCCAAGGGATATGCGGCGACCAACTTCAATGCTCAGCATGCAATGACTACTTTAGTCTTTTACTTTACAATTCTCCTTGGCTCCTTGCCCATTATTTTTTTCCTCTTTTTCCTGCATCACTTATCAATAGTTCAATACCTATGTTTCTATAAACACACACAACTCAAGACCGTATGTAGTGCTACAAATATTTTACTCTGGGATCTTATTATTTGACACACTAAATTATTAGTGGTGGCCGTTAGGTAAACACGCCTCATGATCCAAGAGCTTGTGGCCCATTGATTTATTCGAGTGCATAAATAATTCGACAATATGTGGTTCAAGGCTGTGGATCCAATTCCAACATCTACCAAAATCATTGTGGTTTTCTTCTATTCATTACAAACGTGTTAAATGGCAGTAATGACCGGTACCAGTGGTAATTATGATTTGTCGGTAGTATTGGTAATTATGACCGGCCATGTAAATAGATAGTTTAATGAGAATTTAGGCTGTGTATACACACAATAATCCAAAATTAAGAAAATACCCCATCACTATCTTTTACACTGTAGTTCTTTCAATATCCCACTAATGTCTCTGCCCAAACTTCTGCCCAAATTATCTCTCTTTTTCTCTCTCTCTCATGTCTCTTCTTCATAATCCATTGTCTGAACAATAATTTCACCTCTCTTTCTATATCTTTCTTGTATCTTATATCTTAAATACATTCTTTCATTTCTATAATCTTGCTCTTCGATTGTTTTCGATTTCCACCGATGTAAATCCAATATCATTTAAGTGTAATTCTTTCAACACAGTGTCTGGATCCAGCGAGTACTATTCTCTTGATAAGTTCGTCGACTATAGAATTTTCATCGTTTTTTCTCGAAGTCAACCATGATACGAAGGTTTTAAGCAAATCCATGGTACATAAAAGAGAGATCTATTTGATTCACATTTGGTAAATGATGCAGCACACCGTCTTTACTATGGGCCTCGTTCAAACCTCGGCCTTTACTTGAGCTTTACGTATGGTTTTCCTTTTAATTATAAGAATAGATAATACTAGATTTCCTTTTCGAATTAGGACTTGGCTTGTTAGAATTAGTTTATATATCAAACTTTAGACTTTGTATTGGGGACACTACTTTGATTTATAAAACTTCAGTTTACGTACAGAGCTTATAAAAGCACTTAGAGGAGTACTCTAACCCTATTTTGATCTTGCCGAGAGTATCGTCAATATCAAAAGACCTTCTTGCTTCGTTGAGAGTATCAACGCGCCAAGAATCTATCGATCTTGCAAGTTCTTTTCAAATTCTTGTTAGATTACTTGTTACCTAAGCTTCCGCTCTCTATCAGTTGGTATCAGAATCAGCACGTTTCGGGAAAGAATTTTAGGTTTTCAATGATAAAGAAAACAGGACTTGGTGGTGACCAGCGGGATCAAAACCAGAGGGAGCCACTTAGGAATTTACTGAACTACAAAACCTACTCGGGGAGATGCACGCTTCAACGCAATCATCCATACAACAACAAAGTGATGCGTTGACACGGCAATAGGTGCTGTAACTACTCGTTTAGACGCCTTAACAACCGCCTTAATAACTCGCTTGGCACCGCTTGACCAGCCGGTCGACAATGCTCCATTACGACCTATACAACAACAACAACTCCCGCCTATTCATCATCCTCCTCGTCAACACCAACAACGGTTTTCCACACCAGTTTTCCGCCTGGGGATGTTCGACCTCGCAACATCTTCGACGAGAGAAGAAGAAGACCATAGATGATGTTTTTAGAGAGGATCTTCGTCAACATGAAAACTTCAACAGTCGCTGGGAAAACAGTTTCAAGGTTGACATTCATGGAGGTCTCAAAGGCGATGATCTCATTGACTGGTTAGTCTCCGTGGAAGAAATTCTCGATTTAAACAAGTACCTCCCACACAGCGAGTCCCTCTCGTCGCAATGCGTTTTCGGGGACATGCGGCGACATGGTGGAAAAAACTCAAAACAACTCGTTCCGAACTGAAAAAATTCCTATCCAGTCATGGGACAAGTTACTTAAACATCTGAGACACAAACCTTCTTGCCTCATAATACGAACGCGCTATGTACACCAGACTACAAAATCTGCGACAAGGATCTTGTACGGTCGTTGAATACGCAGAGGAGTTTGCACTACTCCTCACTCGTAATGAGATTAATGACAGCCAAATCAACTGGTATCACGTTTTATTGGAGGTCTCCGATCTCAATTACAGACAGCAATGGCTCAGTTCGATCCTTCAACGATCAGCGAAGCACAGCAACGTGCAGCGTCTCTTGAACAGCAATCACGATCGTCTAACTGGAATTCTTCTCTACACGTTCGCGATCTCAGGACCAAACAGTAAGCACCAATCCGGCTACAACAATTAAAGAAGCTGGTGATGCTTCTCCTTCTGTCACAAAACCTGCGACACAAGATGAGCAACAACTACGCCGTTCAACACGACCAAACGCTTTGCGTTGCTACTCTTGCGGTGAACAATGACACAGACAGACAGCGTGTCCTCATGCTACACGCCGAGGACTAGTCATCAATGAACCAGTAGATGAACTAGACGTCTACGACTCTCAGGAAGAAGATGATGGCGAGAACGACACCTTAGTCCACCAAACAGCGGGCGATAGTGGTCATCTTCTACTTCTTCATCGTCTTGTCTTGCACCACGACAACAAGATGACAAATGGTTACGTACAAGCATCTTCCGCTCGACTTGTACCATCAAGACCGCATATGTAGCTTTATAATAGATTCAGGAAGCTGTCGCAATGTAATCTCGGAAGACGCAGTAAAGAAGTTGGGCATTACCGCAAAACCCCACCCGGCCCCGTATTCCTTGGGATGGTTATCAGAGGGTGTGAACTTACGTATCACACAGCGTGCCCTTGTGTCTTTTTCAGTGGGACCAATATATAAAGATCGTCTTTACTTTGATGTTGCACCAATGGACATTAGTCACCTCATACTGGGAAGACCATGGGAGTATGATCGCCGAGTGACGCATGAGGGAGTTACAAATACTTATAGCTCCACATGGAATGCACAACAGATCGTACTTTTGCCATCTCGCGAGCCTCCCACTCCTGCGTCGCCTGCTCCTCCAGCCAAGCAGGCAACGTCCCCCAACCACAGCAACGCTCTACCACACGATGTTGTGTTCATACTCCACTTTCATCTCAGAGTTGAGATTAGCGGATCACGCCTTCGCCATCATACCAGTGACACAAGAAACCGCCCCCACGGCAGCTTCGTCTCCATCAAACATGTCCTTGTCAGCGGTTTTAAACGACTTTCCCGACGTCTTTCCCGCAAACTTACCAAAAGGTTGCCCCCTCTACGAGATATACAACATCAGATCGATCTCGTTCCCGGCGCAATTCTTCCCAATAGACCACATTACCGTATGAGCCCGAGCGAGCATGAGGAACTGCGTCGCCAAGTCGAAGATCTGCTCCGCAAGGGACACATTAAAGAAAGTCTAAGTCCATGTGCAGTCCAGCTCTTTGATTCCTAAAAAAGACGGTACGTGGCGTATGTGTGTAGATAGTCGCGCGATCAACAAAATAACCATACGCTACAGGCTTCCATTCCAAGATTAGATGACCTATTGGATCAGATTGGATCAGCAAATTTTTTTCCAAAATCGACCTCAAGAGCGGTTATCATCAGATTCGAATTCGTCCCGGTGATGAATGGAAGACCGCTTTTAAAACTCGTGAAGGTCTTTTTGAATGGTTAGTTATGCCTTTGGCTTGTCTAATCCTAGTACCTTTATGAGGATTATGAACCAAGCTCTCCGCGAATTAATCGGCCGCTTTGTTGTCGTCTACTTTGACGACATACTCATCTTTAGCCCTTCGATCAGCGAACATAAGGACCATTTGCGTCAAGTCCTTAACGTTCTACGTCGAGAGAAACTTTTCGCAGCAACACAAAAGTGTGAGTTTGGCGTGTCGCAAGTCCTTTCTTAGGATATATAGTCTCGGGTAAAGGACTCTCGGTGGTGGATATGTCTAAAATTGACGTGTCCGGTCGTGGCCTGTACCAAAATCAATTTCTGACGTACGAAGCTTTCATGGTCTTGCCTCGTTCTATAGACGCTTCGTCGAGCATTTCAGTACTATAATGGCGCCAATACGTCTTGCATGAAAGAGGGACGATTTACTTGGACGCAAGAGGCATTCGTGGCTTCACCTTAATAAAGGAAAAGTTGACTTCAGCTCCAATTCTTGTCCTTCCCGACTTCTTCTGCTACCTTCGAACTACATTGTGATGCATCAAAACTTGGAATCGGTGCAGTCCTCAGTCAGCGTGGGCGTCCGGTGGCCTATTTTAGTGAGAAGTTGGCCGGTGCTCGCAGCCGCTATAGCACATACGATGTCGAGTTTTATGCCATTGTTCAAGCTATTAAACATTGGCGTCACTATCTCGTTCATCGGGACTTTGTGTTGTTCACCGACCATGACGCTCTACGCCATCACGATAGTCAAGCAAAAGTTTCTTTCCGGCATGCTGGTTGGATCTCTTATCTCCAGCAGTTCACATTCTCCATTCGTCATCAGTCGGGGGCAACTAATCGAGTTGCTGACGCGCTAGTAGGAGGCATTCCTGCTTACTACAATGCATACGCGCGTTTTGGGGTTTGAAACGTTTGCGGACTTATATAAAACAGATGACTTCTTTGCCAAGGTTCTTATCGACGTACAACTCGGTATCAGTGACGATTATGCATTAGTTAATGGCTTCTTATTTAGGGACTTCGTTTATGTGTTCTGATTGTAGCCTTCGTCTACAAATTATCAGCGAACTCACAATGAAGGCCATGTCGGTAGAGACCGAACACTTCAGCTGGTAACTTCGTCCTACTTCTGGCCAACGCTTCGTCGCGACGTCGAACGATTTGTGTCACGCTGTAGAACCTGTCAACACGGTAAGGGGTAAAGCAACTAATGCCGGCCTTTATCTCCCTCTTCCTGTTCCGACGCAACCATGGACTGACGTAAGCATGGATTTGTCTTGGGCTTACCGTGAACACAGCGGGGGTCATGATTCTATCTTTGTCGTGGTCGATCGTTTTTCAAAGATGGCACACTTTGTGGCCTGCAAGAGGACGACAGATGCCGTTAGTGTGGCCACTCTTTTCCTTCGCGAGATCTATCGCTTGCACGGCGTCCCTTCCTCCATCGTTTCAGACAGAGATACGCGGTTTCTCAGTCACTTTTGGAAGTCTCTTTGGAAACTTTTGGGTATAAGCTTGATATGAGCTCTGCTTACCACCCACAGACCGACGGCCAGACGGAGGTGGTTAATCGATCTCTTGGTAATCTCCTGCGCTGTCTTGTTGGTGACAACATCAAGTCATGGGACTCCAAACTCGGTCAAGCTGAATTCGCCCATAATCATGCCTTGAACTGAAGCCTGGGGTTTTGCCCTTTTAAAGTTATTTATGGCATCGTGCCACGTTGCCCGTTGGACCTCGCGACAGTACCTGACTTGACTCGCCATCATGGCGAAGCAATTGAGTTTGTTGACAACTTGCAGGAACTACACAGACAGCTCAACAAAATTTAACATAGGCAGCTTCCAAATACAAATTGGCGGCAGATTCAAAACGACGAGAAGTTCTATTCGCACCAGGAGACCAGGTTTGGGTGTATCTACAAAAGAGCGCCTTCCTTTGCGCGAAATATAACAAACTAAGTCCAAGAAGATCGGACCAGGGAGGTTGTCGATGCATAAATCCAAATGTGTACCGCGTCAAGCTCCCTTCGGATTTGCGCACTTCGATGTCTTCAATGTTAAACACCTTTCTCATTTTCATGGCGATAATGACGTTCACGATTCGTGGACGAATCCTCCGCCACCCGGGGGAACCTGATGCAGCACACACCGTCTTTACTATGGGCCTCGTTCAAAACGCGCATTTACTTGAGCTTTACGTATGGTTTTCCTTTTAAATTATAGGAATAGATAATACTAGATTTCCTTTTCCTTCATTAGGACTTGGCTTTTTAGAATTAGTTTATATATCAAACTTTAGACTTTGTATTGGATGGATACAACTTCATTTATTAAAGCAGTTTACGTACAGAGCTTATAAAGCATTAGAGGAGTACTCTAACCCTATTTTGATCTTGCCGAGAGTATCGTCAATATCAAAAGACCTTCTTGCTTCGTTTGAGTATCAACGCACCAAGAATCTATCGATCTTGCAATCTTTTCAAGTTCTTGTTAGATTACTTGTTACCTAAGCTTCCGCTCTCTATCATAAATGCACATGGCTGTAAGGATAAGGATGGACCTTATCATTAAGAAAGAGTGGGTTCTTCCCAAGATTAATAACGACGACCTTAATCTCACATTTCAATTACAAGTATTTGTAATCATTATACAACAACTAGATTTTTATTAACTGATAAATATTTGATTAGATGCTAATATTAAGTCTTGTAAGCATATACATGTTTAGTTAGCTGTTAAAAATTTAAGTAAAATTTTTTTGTTACAAATTAGTTTCTGTTATATGATAATAGTTTGTAAATTTTTATACAATATGTTTCATTAGCTAATACATGCTAAAAGATAGCTATTGATAGCTGATACGTGATTTGGTAGATGCTACAAAAAATTTACCTTGCTAACTTCTATCATTATCGTTTAAAAAAATTTGCTTAGAAATAGATGTGTTATATGATGCATGGTTTGTAAATTTCTACAAAATATTTTTATTAGCCGATACATGTTTTGTTAGCTGTTTATAAAACATGTTATCGCTTTTTTAAATGGTTGGTATGATGTTAAAAGTATATATTGTTAGCTGATACATGGTTTGTTAAATGTTACAAAATAAGTTATCGGCTAACTAATCATTATCTATTTAACTTATATATTATTTACGGTTAACAATTATTGTATCATATATAAACCAAAAAAAAATATGATAAGATTGATTTTCATTATATGATAAGTATATGTTTATATTAAACAAGTTATCCCACTAACAATTCCTATAATATATATGTTAAAGCTTAGCATTAAATGTTCTCTGTTAACATACAATAATATACACTCAAGTTTGCTACTTTGTTTTTTCTCTCTTTTGTAATTATCGATTCACTAAAGTTCTGCAAAGAATCGCAATTCCTATTCATTGATGGAAAATTCATAATTTGGGAACACTTTCTTGATGCCATGGTGACGAGTATGAGTTGAAGAAGAGGAGATTAGTGTAGAATTTATGTTGGAAATGGAGTAGACGACGATTAAGGAGTTGATGGGAAAATCGGCTCTGGATTTGGGGAGAAAATTTTACTTGAATTAAGGTTGAGTAGTTCTCTGTGTATTGAAAACCATTATTAGAAAGAGAAGAATATATGACAAACATAGAAAATCACGACAGAGGGAAAAAAGATGATGAATGTTGGGGCAGGGGCAAAGCTGTCAGTTTATGTTCATTGTGCTACAGAGATTATTGTTTTAGATGCCATTAGGGTAGTTACCTAATATTGATCAAAATTATGCATATTCAACAAATTCTCTCTAGTTTAATTCATTAAATAAAATTAGTTTAAGGACTATTTTAATAAATATTAGTTTATGGGTTTTATTCCAAAATAAACTTAGTTGAAGGGTTTTAACTAGGGCTGGACAAAAAAACCGGATCCAAAGAACCGAACCTAACCCGTTCCGAAAAAGTAGTACCAAACCCGAACCGAAATTGATTAAATATCCGAACGGGTTCAAAATTTTGGTATCTAAAGAACCGAAACCGAACCCGACCCGAACGAAGTATCTCGGGTACCCAAATGTAACCGAACAGATTTATATACCTAAATATATTACTTATTTTTAGATTTAATATATATTAAAAACATCCAAAATATATAAGATACTCTTAAGTTGTCTAAATACTTGAAAATATACATAAATAGTCAAAAGTAAATGTCTAAAATAGCTAAAATATATTCAAAACACCAAAATGCTTAAAATATCTATTGATTTTCTATCCAAATATTCAAATCAAACCAATTTATATGTTAATTTGGGTATATTGACATAAATTATACAAATTTATATGTAATATATTATTTTTGCTTTATAGATTTGAAAATTTTAAGCATATAATGAATACTAAAATTTTAAAAATAATTTAAATGGGTTATCTGAACCCGAACCGAACCCGCAAGATCCGAACCGAACCCGAACCAAAATTTAGAAATACTCGAATGGGGCTGAAATCTTTAAACCGAAACCCCGATTTGATCCGAACCGAACCCGAATAGGTACCCGAACGCTCATCCCTAGTTTTAAACCACAAAAATTCGTAATGGTTAGGCATTTGATCTAAACGATGCTATATATAGAGATATAGATATAGCATGCATGTTACCAAATGCTTTGTTTTCTGATTTTCTTCTTTCGAAAATGGTTTTTTTTTAAGGCTACGAAAATTGTTTTTTTGCCACTCATTAATCGACTGTTTATCGGTCGGAAAAGTTAGGTCATTTCATAGAACATGTAAATACAATATTTTACTATTTTTGAATCCAAAGGGAAAAAAGAAACTTTGCACATTTTGAAATCCGAAGTCATAATCCCTGTTCTTATCTTTCTCAA
>NW_026016277.1:0-23821 GCF_020379485.1 Brassica napus | reverse complement strand
GAAGGGTCAGCGTGCTGAGTCCTAGGACCAACGTGCTGATATGTGTACTGATGGACAGCCATGGACGACCTGTGTGTGCTGACGGAACACACAGACACACACGGATAGCCACAGACGTCCTGTGTGTGCGGGCGGACACCCACGGACGTCCTGTGTGTACTGAAAAGACAGCCCAGTGGGCCAAAATCCACCCGAACAGTCCACGGGAAGGGTCAGCGCGCTGAGTACAAGACCCAGAGTGCTGATATGTGTACTGATGACAACCACGAAAACGTCCTTGTGTGTGCTGAGGGACACCAACGGACGTCTGTGTATGCGGACGGACACCACGGACGTCCTTTGTGTTACTCAACAAACAGCCCACGTGGGCCAAAATCACCCGAACGTCTGGGGGAAGGGTCTGCGTGCTGAGTCAAGGGAACAGCGCTGATATGTGTACTGATGGACAGCCACAGACGTCCTGTGTGTGCTGACGGACACACCCAGACACACACAGGCAGCCCACGGATGTTCTTTGTGTCTGGCTGACACCCACGGACGTTCTGTGTGTACTGAAATACAGCCCACGTGGGGCCAAAATCACCCGAACAGTCCACGGGAAGGTCAGCGTGCTGAGTCCAAGACCAGGTGCTGAGTCCAAGGACCAGCGTGCTGAGTCCAAGGACCAGCGTGCTTAGTCCAGGACCAGAGTGTTGATATGTGTACTGATGGACAGCCACAGACGTTGTGTGTGCTGACAGACACACACGGACACATACGGACACACCAGGACAGCCACAGACGTCCTGTGTGTGCTGGCGGACACCCACGGAGTCCTGTGTGTACTGAATAGACAGCCCACGTGGGCCAAAATCCGCCGAACATCCACGGGAAGGGGGTCAGCGTCCTGAGTCCAAGGACCAACGTGCTGATATGTGGTACTGATGGACAGCCACGGACGTCCTGTGTGTGCTGTCGGGCACACACGGACACACACGAAACCACACGGACAGCCACAGATGTCTTGTGTGTGTGCGGATTACCCACGGACGTCCTGTGTGTACTGAACAGACAGCCCACGTTGGCGAAAATCACCCGAACATCCACGGGAAGGGCCTGCGTGCTGAGTCCAAGGCCAGATGCTGAGTCAAGGACCAGCGTGCTGAATCCACAAGGACCAGCGTGCTGAAGTGTACTGATGGATAGCCACGAACGTCATGTGTGTGCTGACGGACACACACAGACGGCCACAGACGTCCTGTGTGTGCTTACGGACACACCAAGGACGTCATGTGTATTCTGACGGACCACCCACGGACGTCCTTTGTGTAAGAGAAAACAGCCCACGTTGGCCAAAATCACCCGAACAGTCCACGGGAGGGCCAGCGTGCTGAGTCCAAGGACCAGCGTGCTGATATGTGTACTGATGGACAGCCACGAACGTCCTGTGTGTGATGACGGACACACACGGACAGCCACAGACATCCTTTGTGTGCTGGGGACACCCACGGACGTCCTGTGTGTACTGAACACTACCGCCCACGTGGGCGGAAAATCACCCGAACAGTCCACGGGAAGGTCAGCGTTGCTGAGTCCTAGGACCACGTGCTGATATGTGTATGATGGACAGCCATGGACGTCCTGTGTGTGCTGACGGACACACACAGACACACACGGATAGGCACAGATGTCCTGTGTGTGCGGCGGACACCCACGGACGTCCTGTGTGTACTGAACAGACAGGCCACGTGGGCCACAATCACCCGAACAGTCCACGGAAGGGTCAGCATGCTGGTCAAGACCACGTGCTGATATGTGTACTGATGCACAGCCAAAGACGTTTTTTGTGTTCTTACGGACACACACGGACCACACACCGACAGCCACGGACGTCTGTGTGTGCTGGCGGACAACCACAGACGTCCTGTGTCTACTGAACATACAGCCCATGTGGGCCAAAATCACCCGAACAGTCATGGGAAGGGTCAGCGTGATGAGTCCTAGGACCAACGTTGCTGATATGTGTCTGATGGACAGCCATGGACGTTCATGTGTGAGCTAACGGGACCACACACGGACACACACGGATCGCACGGACGTCCTGTTGTGTGCTGGCGGACACCCCGGACGTCCTGTGTACTGAACAACAGCCCACGTGGGCCAAAATCACCCGAACAGTCCACGGGAAGGGTCAGCGTGCTGAGTCCAAGGACCAGATTGCTGATATGTTTACTGATGACAGCACGGACGTCAGTGTGTGTGCTGACGGGCACACACGGACACACACAGATACAACACGGACAGCCACAGATGTCCTGTGTGTGCTGGTGGACACCCCACGATCCTTTTTGTACTGAACAGACAGCCCACGTGGGCCAAATCATCCGAACAGTCCACGGGAAGGGTCAGCGTGCTGAGTTCAAGGACCAACGTGCTGATATGTGTACTGATGGACAGCCATGGACGACCTGTGTGTGCTGACGGACACACACAGACACACACGGATAGCCACAGACGTCCTGTGTGTGCGGGCGGACACCCACGCACGTCCTGTGTGCACTGAAAGACAGCCCACGTGGGCCAAATCACCCGAACAGTCCACGGGAAGGGTCAGCGCGCTGAGTACAAACCCAGAGTGCTGATATGTGTATGATGGACAACCACGGACGTCCTGTGTTTGCTGAGGGACACCAACGGACGTCTTGTGTATTGCTGCGGACACCCACGGACGTTCCTGGTGTACTCAACAAACAGCCCACGTGGGCCAAAATCACCGAACAGTCTGCGGGAAGGGTCTGCGTGCTGAGTCCAAGGACCAGCGTGCTGATATGTGTACTGATGGACAGCACAAGACGTCATGTGTGGCTGACGGACACACACGGACACACACAGGCAGCCACGGATGTTCTTTGTGTGCTGGCTGACACCCACGGACGTCCTGTGGTACTGAACATACAGCCCACGTGGGCCAAATCACCCGAACGTCACGGGAAGGGTCAGCGTGCTTAGTCCAAGGACCAGCGTGCTTAGTCCAAGGACCAGAGTGTGATATGTGTACTGATGGACAGCCACAGACGTCCTGTGTTGTGGCTGCAGACACACACGGACACACGGACAACACACGGACAGCACAGACGTCATGTGTGTGCTGGCGGACACCCACGGATGTCCTGTGTGTACTGATAGACAGCCCACGTGGGCCCAAAATCCACCGAACATTCCACGGGAAGGGCAGCGTCCTAGTCCATGGACCAACGTGCTGATATGGTACTGATGGACAGCCACGGACGTCCTGTGTGTGCTGTGGGCACACACGGACACACACGAACACACACGGACAGCCACAGATGTCTTGTGTGTGCTGGCGGATACCCACGGACGTCCTGTGTGTACTGAACAGACAGCCCACGTTGCGAAAATCACCCGAACAGTCCATGGGAAGGGCCAGCGTGCTGAGTCCAAGGCCCACCATGTGAGTCCAAGGACCAGCGTGTGAATCCAAGGACCAGCGTGCTGATATGTGTACTGATGGACAGCCACGAACGTCAGGTTGTGCTGACGGACACACACAGACGGCCACAGACGTCCTGTGTGTGCTTACGGACACCAACGGACGTCATGTGTATTGTGACGGCACCCACGGACGTCCTTGTGTACATGAGAAACAGCCCACGTGGCCAAATCACCAGAACAGTCCACGGGAAGGGCCAGCGTGCTGAGTCCAAGGACCAGCGTGCTGATATGTGTACTGATGGACAGCACGACGTCCTGGTGTGATGACGGACACACACGGACAGCCACAGACAATCCTTTGTGTGCTGGCGGACACCCACGGACGTCCTGTGTGTTTACTGAACATACAGCCCACGTGGGCGAAAATCACCCGAACAGTCCACGGGAAGGGTCAGCGTGTGAGTCCTAGGACAACGTGCTGATATGGGTACTGATGGACAGCCATGGACGTCCTGTGTGTGCTGAGACCACACAGACACACACGGATAGCCACGGATGTCCTGTGTGTGCGGCGGACACCCACGGACGTCCTGTGTGTACTGAACAGACAGCCCACGTGGCCACAATCACCCGAACAGTCCACGGGAAGGGTCAGCGCTGAGTCCAAGGACCAGAGTGCTGATATGTGTACTGATGCACAGCCAAAGACATTTTTTTGTGTTCTACGGACACACACGACACACACGACAGCCCACGGACGTCCTGTGTGTGCTGGCGGACACCCACGGACGTCTGTGTGTACTGACATACAGCCCACGTGGGCCAAAATCACCCGAACAGTCCATGGGAAGGGTCAGCGTGATGAGTCCTAGGACCAACGTGCTGTATGTGACTGATGGACAGCATGGACGTCATGTGTGAGTAACGGACACACAAGGACACAAACCGGATGCCACGGCGTCCTGGTGTGCTGGGGACACCCACGGACGTCCGTGTGTACTGAATAACAGCCACGTGGGCCAAAATCACCCGAACAGTCCACGGGAAGGGTCAGCGTGCTGAGTCCAAGGACCAGTGCTGATATGTTTACTGATTGACAGCCGCGGACGTTTGTGTGTGCTGACGGGCACACACGACACCACAGATACACACGGACACCACGATGCGACGTGGTGTGTGTGGCGGACACCCACGGACGTCCTTTGTGTACTGAACAGACAGCCCACGTGGGCCAAAAAATCCACCGAACAGTCCACGGGAAGGGTCAGCGTGCTGAGTTCAAGGACCAACGTGCTGATATGTGTACTGATGGACAGCCAGGACGTCTGTGGTGTGACGGAACACACACACGGACGCCCGGAAGTCCTGTGTGTGCTGACGGACACCCACAGACGTCTGTGTATCTGACGGACACCCACGGACGTCCTTGTGTACTGAACAAACAGGCCACGATGGCCAAAATCACCCGAACAGTCCACGCGAAGGGCATCATGCTGGTCCAATGACCAGCGTGCTGATATTGTATACTGACGGACAGCCACGAACGTCCTGTGTGTGCTGAAGGGGACACACCGGACACACACGAAACACACACGGACAGCCACAGACGTCATGTGTGTGCTGGCGGACACCCACGGATGTCCTGTGTGTACTGAACAGACCGCCCACATGGGCCAAAATCCGCTGAACTGTCCACGGGAAGGGTCAGCGTGTTAGTCCAAGGCCACGTGCTGATATGTGTACTGATGGACAGCCACGGACGTCCGTGGGTGCTGACAGGCCCACACGGACTCACAAAAACACACACGGATAGCCACAGATGTCTTGTGTGTGCTGGCGGACACCCACGGACATCCTGTGTGTACTGAACATACAGCCCACGTGGGCCAAAAATCACCCGAACAGTCCACAGGAAGGGTCAGCGTGCTGAGTCCAAGGACCAACGTGCTGATATGTGTACTGATGGACAACCACGGACGTCCTGTGTGTGCTGAGGGACACCAACGGACGTCCTGTATATGCTGACGGACACCCACAGACGTCCTGTGTGTACTGAACAAACAGCCCACGTGGGCCAAAATCACCCGAACAGTCCACGGGAAGGGCCTGCATGCTGAGTCCAAGGACCAGCTGCTGTATGTGTACTGATGGACAGCCACAGACGTCCTGTGTGTGCTGACGGACACACCAGACACACACAGGCAGCCACGGATGTCCTTGTGTGCTGGCTGACACCCACGGACGTCCTGTGTGTACTGAAATACAGCCCACGTGGGCCAAAATCACCGAACAGTCCACGGGAAGGGTCAGCATGCTGAGTCCAAGGTCCAGCGCGCTGAGTCCAAGGACCAGAGTGCTGATGTGTACTGATGGACAGCCACAGACGTCCTGTGTGTGCTGACGGACACACACGGACACACACGGACACATACGGACACACACGGACAGCACGGACGTCCTGTGTGTGCTGGCGGACATCCACGGATGTCCTGTGTGTACTGAATAGACAGCCCACGTGGGCCAAAATCCGCTGAACAGTCCACGGGAAGGGTCAGCGTCCTGATTCCAAGGACCACGTGCTGATATGTGTACTGATGGACAGCCACGGACGTCCTGTGTGTGCTGTCGGGCACACATGGACACACACGAACACACACGGACAGCCACAAATGTCTTGTGTGCCAGCGGATTCCCACGGACGTCCTGTGTGTACTGAACAGACAGCCCACGGGAAGGGCCAGCGTGCTGAGTCCAAGGACCAGCGTGCTGAGTCCAAGGACCAGCGTGCTGAGTCCAAGGACCAGCGTGCTGAATCCAAGGACCAGCGTGCTGATATGTATACTGATGGACAGCCACGAACGTCCTGTGTGTGCTGACGGACACACACGGACAGCCACGGACGTCCTGTGTGTGCTGACGGAGACCAACGGACGTCATGTGTATTCTGACGGACACCCACGGACGTCCTTTGTGTACTGAACAAACAGGCCACGTTGGCCCAAATCACCCGAACAGTCCACGGGAAGGGCCAGCATGCTGAGTCCAATGACCAGCGTGCTGATATGTATACTGCGGACAGCACCCCACGGACGTCCTGTGTGCTGCTGACACACACGGACACACACGGACGTCCTTTGTGTGCTGGCGGACACTCACGGACGTCCTGTGTGTACTGAACATACAGCCCACGTGGGCGAAAATCACCCGAACAGTCCACGGGAAGGGTCAGCGTGCTGAGTCCTAGGACCAACGTGCTGATATGTGTACTGATGGACAGCCATGGACGTCCTGTGTGTGCTGACGGACACACACACAGACCACACGGATAGCCACGGATGTCCTGTGTGTGCGGGCGGACACCCCACGTACGTCCTGTGTGTACTGAACAGACAGCCCACGTGGGCCAAAATCACCCGAACAGTCCACGGGAAGGTCAGCGTGCTGAGTCCAAGACCCAGAGTGCTGATATGTGTACTGATGGACACCACGGACGTCCGGTGTGTGCTGAGGGACACCAACGGACGTCCTGTGTATGCTGACAGACACCCACGGACGTCCTGTGTGTACTCAACAAACAGCCCACGTGGGCCAAAATCACCCGAACAGTCCACGGGAAGGGTCAGCGTGCTGAGTCCAAGGACCAGCATGCTGAGTCCAAGGACCAGTGTACTGATGGACAGCCACATACGTCTTGTGTGTGCTGTGACGGACACACGGACGGACAATACCGACACACACGGACAGCCACGGACCCTGTGTGTGCTGGCGGACATCCACGGATGTCCTGTGTGTACTGAATAGACAGCCCACGTGGGCCAAAATCCGCTGAACAGTCCACGGAAGGGTCAGCGTCCTGAGTCCAAGGACCAACGTGCCGATATGTGTACTGATGGACAGCCACGGACGTCCTGTGTGTGCTGTCGGGCACACACGGCACACACGAACACACACACGACGACAGCCACAAATGTCTTGTGTGTGCCGGCGGATACCCACGACGTCCTGTCTGTGTGTACTGAGAACAGCAGCCCACGTGGGCCAAATCAACCGAACAGTCCACGGGAAAGGGCAGCGTGCTGAGTCCAAGGACCAGCGTGCTGAGTCCAAGGACCAGTGTGCTGAATCCAAGGACCAGCGTGCTGTGATATGTGTACTGATGGACAGCCACGAACGTCCTGTGTGTGCTGACGGACACACACGGACAGCCACGGACGTCCTGTGTGTGTGACGGACACCAACAGACGTCATGTGTATTCTGACGGACACCCACGGACGTCCTTTGTGTACTGAAAACAGGCCACGTTGGCCAAAATCACCACCCGAACAGTCCACGGGAAGGGCCAGCATGCTGAGTCCAATGACCAGCGTGCTGATATGTATACTGACGGACAGCCGAACGTCCTGTGTCTGCTGTGTGACGGACACACGGACACACACGGACACACAGCCACGGACGCCCTTTGTGTGCTGGCGGACACCCACAGACGTCCTATGTGTACTGAACATACAGCCCACGTGGGCGAAATCACCCGAACAGTCCACGGGAACGGTCAGCGTGCTGAGTCCTAGGACCAACGTGCTGATATGTGTACTGATGGACAGCCATGGATGACCTGTGTGTGCTGACGGACACACACAGACACACACGATAGCCACAGACGTCCTGTGTGTGCGGGCGGACACCCGGACGTCCTGGTGTACTGAAAAGACAGCCCACGTGGGCCAAAATCACCCGAACAGTCCACGGGAAGGGTCAGCGCTGAGTACAAGACCCAGAGTGCTGATATGTGTACTGATGGACAACCACGGACGTCCTGTGTGTGCTGAGGGACACCAACGGACGTCCTGTGTATGCTGACGGACACCCACGGATGTCCTGTGTGTTGTAGGCACGGGTCGGAGGGTCGGACGGACGGACGGACGGACGGACGGATGGCCGTTCCGCGTTCAGTCTTGCCTCGGACGGATGGTACTGGCCAGCTCGTCTCTTGCTTGTGGTCGAACCTGAAACAGATAGGAACTTTTAGTGAGTTTTCAACAGGATGTAGAACAGAACAAGTTATGATTCTTTTGGGTTTTTATGGAATTGGTAGAATGAAATCTAAAACAAAAAAAGAGAGAGAAGAGAGTAGATTGGCGGATGGGATCTGCTGCTGGACGTATGTCTCTCTCAGCAAGATGCCTAGGTCGGTTAAGAAGATAGATATGGATCCGGCTCTGTTGGAGTATTTTCTCTCAAGATTCGGACAAGGAATGGAATGGATCGAAGGACGCCACAAAGACAATGGATCGGCTCTTTGATATGTCACACGGCTGCTCTCAATGTTTCACACAACTGAAAGACTTAGGGTTTCGTTGCTAAAGCAAAAACGATTTCATAAAAGACTTGCCGAAAGTTGGCAACTACAAGGGTTTAAATAGATGTTCCTTACTGGACTTTAAATATAAAAAAAAAGGCCTAGAGAAATGGCCAAAGTCTTAACCGAAATAAAATAAAGAAAACAATAGACCGGTCGCGGTTTGAGATGTCCGGATCAGAACTCATAGTATGCTTGCTTGTTGCCTCATTAAAACCTTTCGGGAAAACCCAGTGGGACAAAACCTCGATAAGGAAAAAGAGTACAACACATACTACTCCTTCTGATGGTCGGCTATATCTCTGAACCGGAAGCAAGTTGGTTGGATGGATTGAGTATGAAGGTGGAAATGGTCAGGCCGGCTTCATTCTGGCCGATGGAGGAGAACTGGCTCGAATGGACAGGGTCTGGAACCTCTAGTGGTTCACCGGTTGTCTTCCAGCTTCAAGTCAGACAACTCCTGGATCAATAGTGCTTGAACCCGGTTTGTTCTTGTGCAAGCAGCTCCTGGACAGCTTTGGCAAATCCAGCTCTTATAACTCTTGACCGGACCTTGTGGTAGCACCTTTGCGGATAATGGGAACCTCAGTCGTGGGTACTACAACACTGTGTGTACTCAACAACAGCCCACGTGGGCCAAAATCACCCGAACAGTCTGCGGGAAGGGTCTGCGTGCTGAGTCCAAGGACCAGCGTGCTGATATGTGTACTGATGGACAGCCACAGACGTCCTGTGTGTGCTGACGGACACACACGGACACACACAGGCAGCCACGGATGCTTTGTGTGCTGGCTGACACCCCACGGACGTCCTGTGTGTACTGAACATACAGCCCACGTAGCCAAAATCACCCGAACAGTCCACGGGAAGGGTCGCGTGCTGAGTCAAAGACCAGCGTGCTGAGTCCAAGGACCAGCGTGCTGAGTCCAGGACCAGAGTGCTGATATTGTACTGATGGAGAGCACAGACGTCCTGTCTGTGTGCTGACGAACACACGGACACATACGGACACACACGGACAGCCACAGACGTCCTGTGTGTGCTGGCGGACACCCACGGATGTCCTGTGTGTACTGAATAGACAGCCCACGTGGGCAAAAATCCGCCGAACATTCCACGGGAAGGGTCAGCGTCCTGAGTCCAACGACCAACGTGCTGATATGTGTACTGATGGACAGCCACGGACATCCTGTGTGTGCTGTCGGGCACACACGGACACACACGAACACACACGGACAGCCACAGATGTCTTGTGTGTGCTGGCGGATACCCACGGACGTCCTGTGTGTACTGAACAGACAGCCCACGTTGGCGAAAATCACCCGAACAGTCCACGAGAAGGGCCAGCGTGCTGAGTCCAAGGCCCAGCATGCTGAGTCCAAGGACCAGCGTGCTGAATCCAAGGACCAGCGTGTGCTGATATGTGTACTGATGGACAGCCACGAACGTCATGTGTGTGCTGACGGACACACACAGACGGCCACAGACGTCCTGTGTGTGCTTACGGACACCAACGGACGTCATGTGTATTCTGACGGACACCCACGGACGTCCTTTGTGTACTGAGAAAACAGCCCACGTTGGCCAAAATCACCCGAACAGTCCACGGGAAGGGCCAGCGTGCTGAGTCCAAGGACCAGCGTGCTGATATGTGTACTGATGGACAGCCACGGACGTCCTGTGTGTGATGACGGACACACACGGACAGCCACAGACATCCTTTGTGTGCTGGCGGACACCCACGGACGTCCTGTGTGTACTGAACATACAGCCCCGTGGGCGAAAATCACCCGAACAGTCCACGGGAAGGGTCAGCGTGCTGAGTCCTAGGACCACCGTGCTGATATGTGTACTGATGCACAGCCAAAGACGTTTTTTGTGTTCTTACGGACACACACACGGACACACACTGACAGCCACGGACGTCCTGTGTGTGCCGGCGGACACCCACGGACGTCCTGTGTCTACTGAACATACAGCCCACGTGGGCCAAAATCACCCGAACAGTCCATGGGAAGGGTCAGCGTGATGAGTCCTAGGACCAACGTGCTGATATGTGTACTGATGGACAGCCATGGACGTCATGTGTGAGCTAACGGACACACACGGACACACACGGATCGCCACGGACGTCCTGTGTGTGCTGGCGGACACCCACGGACGTCCTGTGTGTACTGAACAAACAGCCCACGGGGCCAAAATCACCCGAACAGTCCACGGGAAGGGTCAGCGTGCTGAGTCCAAGGACCAGAGTGCTGATATGCTTACTGATTGACAGCCACGGACGTCATGTGTGTGCTGACGGGCACACATGGACACACAAGATACACACGGACAGCCACAGATGTCCGTGTGTGCTGGTGGACACCCACGGACGTCCTTTGTGTACTGAACAGACAGCCCACGTGGGCCAAAATCATCCGAACAGTCCACGGGAAGGGTCAGCGTGCTGAGTCCAAGGACCAGCGTGCTGATATGTGTACTGATGGACAGCCACAGACGTCTTGTGTGTGCTGACGGACATACACGACACACACAGACAGCCACAGACGTCCTGTGTGTGCTGGCGGACACCCACGGAGTCCTGTGTGTACTGAACATACAGCCCACCTGGGCGAAAACACCCGAACAGTCCACGGGAAGGGTCAGCGTGCTGAGTCCTAGGACAACGTGCTGATATGTGTATGATGGACAGCCATGGACGTCATGTGTGTGCTGACGGACACACACAGACACACACGGATAGCCACGGATGTCCTGTGTGTGCGGGCGGACACCCACGTACGTCCTGTGTGTACCGAACAGACAGCCCACGTGGGCCAAAATCACCCGAACAGTCTACGGGAAGGGTCAGCGTGCTGAGTCCAAGACCCAGAGTGCTGATATGTGTACTGATGGACAACCACAGACGTCTGGTGTGTGCTGAGGGACACCAACGGACATCCTGTGTATGCTGACAGACACCACGGACGTCCTGTGTGTACTCAACAAACAGCCCACGTGGGCCAAAATCACCCGAACAGTCCACGGGAAGGTCAGCGTGCTGAGTCCAAGGACCAGCATGCTGAGTTCAAGGACCAGAGTGCTGATATGTGTACTGATGGACAGCCACAGACGTCTTGTGTGTGCTGACGGACACACACGGACACATACCGACACACACGGACAGCCACGGACGTCCTGTGTGTGCTGGCGGACATCCACGGATGTCCTGTGTGTACTGACAAACGTCTTGTGTGTGCTGACGGACACACACGGACACACACGGACACATACCGACACACACGGACAGCCACGGACGTCCTGTGTGTGCTGGCGGACATCCACGGATGTCCTGTGTGTACTGAATAGACAGCCCACGTGGGCCAAAATCTGCTGAACAGTCCACGGGAAGGGTCAGCGTCCTGAGTCCAAGGACCAACGTGCCGATATGTGTACTGATGGACAGCCACGGACGTCCTGTGTGTGCTGTCGGCCACACACGGACACACAAGAACACACACGGACAGCCACAAATGTCTTGTGTGTGCCGGTGGATACCCACGGACGTCCTGTGTGTACTGAACAGACAGCCCACGTGGGCCAAAATCAACCGAACAGTCCACGGGAAGGGCCAGCGTGCTGAGTCCAAGGACCAGCGTGCTGAGTCCAAGGACCAGCGTGCTGAATCCAAGGACCAGCGTGCTGATATGTGTACTGATGGACAGCCACGAACGTCCTGTGTGTGCTGACGGACACACACGGACAGCCACAGATGTCATGTGTGTGCTGACGGACACCAACAGACGTCATGTGTATTCTGACGGACACCCACGGACGTCCTTTGTGTACTGAACAAACAGGCCACGATGGCCAAAATCACCCGAACAGTCCACGGGAAGGGCCAGCATGCTGAGTCAAATGACCAGCGTGCTGATGTATACTGACGGACAGCCACGAACGTCCTGTGTCTGCTGACGGACACACACGGACACACACGGACAGCCACGGACGCCCTTTGTGTGCTGGCGGACACCCACAAACGTCCTATGTGTACTGAACATACAGCCCACGTGGGCGAAAATCACCCGAACAGTCCACGGGAAGGGTCAGCGTGCTGAGTCCTAGGACCAACGTGCTGATATGTGTACTGATGGACAGCCATGGACGACCTGTGTGTGCTGACGGACACACAGCACACACACGGATAGCCACAGACGTCCTGTGTGTGCGGGCGGACACCCACGGACGTCCTGTGTGTACTGAAAAGACAGCCCACGTGGGCCAAAATCACCCGAACAGTCCACGGGAAGGGTCAGCGCGCTGAGTTACAAGACCCAGAGTGCTGATATGTGTACTGATGGACAACCACGAACGTCCTGTGTGTGCTGAGGGACACCAACGGACGTCCTGTGTATGCTGACGGACACCCACGGACGTCCTTTGTGTACTCAACAACAGCCCACGTGGGCCAAATCACCCGAACAGTCTGGGGAAGGGTCTGCGTGCTGAGTCCAAGGACCAGCGTGCTGATATGTGTACTGATGGACAGCCACAGACGTCCTGTGTGTGCTGACGGACACACACAGACACACACAGGCAGCCACGGATGTTCTTTGTGTGCTGGCTGACACCCACGGACGTTCTGTGGTACTGAACATACAGCCCACGTGGGCCAAAACACCCGAACAGTCCACGGGAAGGGTCAGCGTGCTGAGTCCAAGGACCAGCGTGCTGAGTCCAAGGACCAGCGTGCTGAGTCCAAGGACCAGCGTGCTTAGTCCAAGGACCAGAGTGCTGATATGTGTACTGATGGACAGCCACAGACGTCCTGTGTGTGCTGACAGACACACACGGACACATACGGACACACACGGACAGCCACAGACGTCCTGTGTGTGCTGGCGGACACCACGGATGTCCTGTGTGTACTGAATAGACAGCCCACGTGGGCCAAAATCCGCCGAACATTCCACGGGAAGGGTCAGCGTCCTGAGTCCAAGGACCAACGTGCTGATATGTGTACTGATGGACAGCCACGGACGTCCTGTGTGTGCTGTCGGGCACACACGGACACACACGAACACACACGGACAGCCACAGATGTCTGTGTGTGTGCTGGCGGATACCCACGGACGTCCTGTGTGTACTGAACAGACAGCCCACGTTGGCGAAAATCACCGAAACAGTCCACGGGAAGGGCCTGCGTGCTGAGTCCAAGGCCAGCATGCTGAGTCCAAGGACCAGCGTGCTGAATCCAAGGACCAGCGTGTGCTGATATGTGTACTGATGGATAGCCACGAACGTCATGTGTGTGCTGACGGACACACACAGACGGCCACAGACGTCCTGTGTGTGCTTACGGACACCAAAGGACGTCATGTGTATTCTGACGGACACCCACGGACGTCTTTGTGTGTACTGAGAAAACAGCCCACGTTGGCCAAAATCACCCGAACAGTCCACGGGAAGGGCCAGCGTGCTGAGTCCAAGGACCAGCGTGCTGATATGTGTACTGATGGACAGCCACGAACGTCCTGTGTGTGATGACGGACACACACGGACAGCCACAGACATCCTTTGTGTGCTGGGGACACCCACGGACGTCCTGTGTGTACTGAACATACAGCCCACGTGGGCGAAAATCACCCGAACAGTCCACGGAAGGGTCAGCGTGCTGAGTCCTAGGACCAACGTGCTGATATGTGTACTGATGGACAGCCATGGACGTCCTGTGTGTGCTGACGGACCACACAGACACACACGGATAGGCACGGATGTCCTGTGTGTGCGGCGGACACCCACGGACGTCCTGTGTGTACTGAACAGACAGCCCACGTGGGCCACAATCACCCGAACAGTCCACGGGAAGGGTCAGCATGCTGAGTCCAAGGACCAGAGTGCTGATATGTGTACTGATGCACAGCCAAAGACGTTTTTGTGTTCTTACGGACACACACGGACACCAACCCGACAGCCACGGACGTCCTGTGTGTGCTGGCGGACACCCACAGACGTCCTGTGTCTACTGAACATACCCATGTGGGCCAAAATCACCCGAACAGTCCATGGGAAGGGTCAGCGTGATGAGTCCTAGGACCAACGTGCTGATATGTGTACTGATGGACAGCCATGGACGTCATGTGTGAGCTAACGGACACACACGGACACACACGGATCGCCACGGACGTCTGTGTGTGCTGGCGGACACCCACGGACGTCCTGTGTGTACTGAACAAACAGCACGTGGGCCAAAATCACCCGAACAGTCCACGGGAAGGGTCAGCGTGCTGAGTCCAAGGACCAGATTGCTGATATGTTTACTGATTGACAGCCACGGACGTCATGTGTGTGCTGACGGGCACACACGGACACACACAGATACACACGGACAGCCACAGATGTCCTGTGTGTGCTGGTGGACACCCACGGACGTCCTTTTTGTACTGAACAGACAGCCCACGTGGGCCAAAATCATCCGAACAGTCCACGGGAAGGGTCAGCGTGCTGAGTTCAAGGACCAACGTGCTGATATGTGTACTGATGGACAGCCATGGACGACCTGTGTGTGCTGACGGACACACACAGACACACACGGATAGCCACAGACGTCCTGTGTGTGCGGCGGGCGGACACCCACGCACGTCCTGTGTGCACTGAAAAGACAGCCCACGTGGGCCCAAAATCACCCGAACAGTCCACGGGAAGGGTCAGCGCGCTGAGTACAAGACCCAGAGTGTGTATGTGTACTGATGGACAACCACGGACGTCCTGTGTTTGCTGAGGGACACCAACGGACGTCTTGTGTATGCTGACGGACACCCACGGACGTCCTGTGTGTACTCAACAAACAGCACACGTGGGCCAAAATCACCCGAACAGTCTGCGGGAAGGGTCTGCGTGCTGAGTCCAAGGACCAGCGTGCTGATATGTGTACTGATGGACAGCCACAGACGTCCTGTGTGTGCTGACGGACACACACGGACACACACAGGCAGCCACGGATGTTCTTTGTGTGCTGGCTGACACCACGGACGTCCTGTGTGTACTGAACATACAGCCCACGTGGGCCAAAATCACCCGAACCGTCCACGGGAAGGGTCAGCGTGCTGAGTCCAAGGACCAGCGTGCTGAGTCCAAGGACCAGCGTGCTTAGTCCAAGGACCAGAGTGCTGATATGTGTACTGATGGACAGCCACAGACGTCCTGTGTGTGCTGACAGACACACACGGACACATACGGACACACACGGACAGCCACAGACGTCCTGTGTGTGCTGGCGGACACCCACGGATGTCCTGTGTGTACTGAATAGACAGCCCACGTGGGCCAAAATCCACCGAACATTCCACGGGAAGGGTCAGCGTCCTGAGTCCATGGACCAACGTGCTGATATGTGTACTGATGGACAGCCACGGACGTCCTGTGTGTGCTGTCGGGCACACACGGACACACACGAACACACACGGACAGCCACAGATGTCTTGTGTGTGCTGGCGGATACCCACGGACGTCCTGTGTGTACTGAACAGACAGCCCACGTTGGCGAAATCACCCGAACAGTCCATGGGAAGGGCCAGCGTGCTGAGTCCAAGGCCCACCATGCTGAGTCCAAGGACCAGCGTGCTGAATCCAAGGACCAGCGTGCTGATATGTGTACTGATGGACAGCCACGAACGTCATGTGTGTGCTGACGGACACACACAGACGGCCACAGACGTCCTGTGTGTGCTTACGGACACCAACGGACGTCATGTGTATTCTGACGGACACCACGGACGTCCTTTGTGTACTGAGAAAAGAACACCCACGTTGGCCAAAATCACCAGAACAGTCCACGGGAAGGGCCAGCGTGCTGAGTCCAAGGACCAGCGTGCTGATATGTGTACTGATGGACAGCCACGGACGTCCTGTGTGTGATGACGGACACACACGGACAGCCACAGACATCCTTTGTGTGCTGGCGGACACCCACGGACGTCCTGTGTGTACTGAACATACAGCCCACGTGGGCGGAAAATCATCACCCGAACAGTCCACGGGAAGGGTCAGTGTGCTGAGTCCTAGGACCAACGTGCTGATATGTGTACTGATGGACAGCCATGGACGTCCTGTGTGTGCTGACGGACACACACAGACACCACACGGATAGCCACGGATGTCCTGTGTGTGCGGCGGACACCCACGGACGTCCTGTGTGTACTGAACAGACAGCCCACGTGGGCCACAATCACCCGAAACAGTCCACGGGAAGGGTCAGCATGCTGAGTCCAAGGACCAGAGTGCTGATATGTGTACTGATGCACAGCCAAAGACATTTTTTGTGTTCTTACGGACACACACGACACACACCGACAGCCACGGACGTCCTGTGTGTGCTGGCGGACACCCACGGACGTCCTGTGTCTACTGAACATACAGCCCACGTGGGCCAAAATCACCCGAACAGTCCATGGGAAGGGTCAGCGTGATGAGTCCTAGGACCAACGTGCTGATATGTGTACTGATGGACAGCCATGGACGTCATGTGTGAGCTAACGGACACACGGACACACACGGATCGCCACGGACGTCCTGTGTGTGCTGGCGGACACCCACGGACGTCCTGTGTGTACTGAACAAACAGCCCAGGTGGGCCAAAATCACCCGAACAGTCCACGGGAAGGGTCAGCGTGCTGAGTCCAAGGACCAGAGTGCTGATTATGTTTACTGATTGACAGCCGGGACGTCATGTGTGTGCTGCTGACGGGCACACACGGACACACACAGACACACGGACAGCCACAGATGTCCTGTGTGTGCTGGTGGACACCCACGGACGTCCTTGTGTACTGAACAGACAGCCCACGTGGGCCAAAATCATCCGAACAGTCCACGGGAAGGGTCAGCGTGCTGAGTTCAAGGACCAACGTGCTGATATGTGTACTGATGGACAGCCATGGACGTCCTGTGTGTGCTGACGGACACACACAGACACACACGGATAGCCACGGATGTCTGTGAGTGCGGGCGGACACCCACGTACGTCCTGTGTGTACCGAACAGACAGCCCACGTGGGCCAAAATCACCCGAACAGTCCACGGGAAGGGTCAGCGTGCTGAGTCCAAGACCCAGAGTGCTGATATGTGTACTGATGGACACCACGGACGTTTGTGTGTGCTGAGGGACACCAACGGACATCTGTGTATGCTGACAGACACCCACGACGTCCTGGTGTACTCAACAAACAGCCCACGTGGCCAAAATCACCCGAACAGTCCACGGGAAGGGTCAGCGTGCTGAGTCCAAGGACCAGCATGCTGAGTCAAGGACCAGAGTGCTGATATGTTACTGATGGACAGCCACAGACGTCTTGTGTGTGCTGACGGACACACACGGACACACACGGACACATACCGACACACACGGACAGCCACAGACGTCCTGTGTGTGCTGGCGGACATCCACGGATGTCCTGTGTGTACTGAATAGACAGCCCACGTGGCCCAAAATCTGCTGAACAGTCAACGGGAAGGATCAGCATCCTGAGTCAAGGACCAACGTGCCGATATGTGTACTGATGGACAGCCACGGACGTCCTGTGTGTGCTGTGGGCACACACGGACACACACGAACACACACACGGACAGCCACAAATGTCTTGTGTGTGCCGGCGGATACCCACGGACGTCTGTGTGTACTGAACAGACAGCCCACGTGGGCCAAAATCAACCGAACAGTCCACGGGAAGGGCCAGCGTGCTGAGTCCAAGGACCAGCGTGCTGAGTCCAAGGACCAGCGTGCTGAATCCAAGGACCAGCGTGCTGATATGTGTACTGATGGACAGCCACGAACGTCTGTGTGTGCTGACGGACACACACGGACAGCCACGGACGTCCTGTGTGTGCTGACGGACACAACAGACGTCATGTGTATTCTGACGGACACCACGGACGTCCTTTGTGTACTGAACAAACAGGCCACGATGGCCAAAATCACCCGAACAGTCCACGCGAAGGGCCATCATGCTGAGTCCAATGACCAGCGTGCTGATATGTATACTGACGGACAGCCACGAACGTCCTGTGTCTGCTGACGGACACACACACGGACACACACGGACAGCCACGGACGCCCTTTGTGTGCTGGCGGACACCCACAGACGTCCTATGTGTACTGAACATACAGCCCACGTGGGCGAAAAATCACCCGAACAGTCCACGGGAAGGGTCAGCGTGCTGAGTCCTAGGACCAACGTGCTGATATGTGTACTGATGGACAGCCATGGACAACCTGTGTTGCTGACGGACACACACAGACACACACGGATAGCCACAGACGTCCTGTGTGTGCGGGCGGACACCCACGGACGTCCTGTGTGTACTGAAAAAGACAGCCCACGTGGGCCAAAATCACCCGAACAGTCCACGGGAAGGGTCAGCGCGCTGTGTACAAGACCCAGAGTCTGATATGTGTACTGATGGACAACCACGGACGTCCTGTGTGTGCTGAGGGACACCAACGGACGTCCTGTGTATGCTGACGGACACCCTCGGACGTCCTGTGTGTACTCAACAAAACAGCCCACGTGGGCCAAAATCACCCGAACAGTCTGCGGGAAGGGTCTGCGTGCTGAGTCCAAGGACCAGCGTGCTGATATGTGTACTGATGGACAGCCACAGACGTCCTATGTGTGCTGACGGACACACACGGACACACAGGCAGCCACGGATGTTTTTGTGCTGCTGCTGACACCCACGGACGTCCTGTGTGTACTGAACATACAGCCCACGTGGGCCAAAATCACCCGAACAGTCCACGGAAGGGTCAGCGTGCTGAGTCCAAGGACCAGCGTGCTGAGTACAAGGACCAGAGTGCTGATATGTGTACTGATGGACAGCCACAGACGTCCTTTGTGGTGACGGACACACACGGACACATACGGACACACACGGACAGCCACAGGTCCTGTGTGTGCTGGCGGACACCCACGGATGTCCTGTGTGTAATGATAGACAGCCCACGTGGGCCAAAATCCCGGAACATTCCACGGGAAGGGTCAGCGTCATGAGCCAAGGACCAATGTGCTGATATGTGTACTGATGGACAGCCACGGACGTCCTGTGTGTGCTGTTGGGCACACACGGACACACACGAACACACACGGACAGCCACAGATGTCTTGTGTGTGCTGGCGGATACCCACGGACGTCCTGTGTGTACTGAACAGACAGCCCACGTTGGCGAAAATCACCCGAACAGTCACGGGAGGGCCAGAGTGCTGAGTCCAGGACCAGCATGCTGAGCCCAGGGACCACGGTGCTGAATCCAAGGACCAGGTGCTGATATGTGTACTGATGGACAGCCACGAACGTCATGTGTGTGCTGACGACACACACAGACAGCCACGGACGTAGGTGTGTGCTACGGGACACCAACGGACGTTGGTTTTCTGACGGACACCCACTGGACGTCCTTTGTGTTACTGAGAAAACACACCCACGTTGGCCAAAAATCACCCGAACAGTCCGGGAAGGGCCAGCGTGCTGAGTTCAAGGACCAGCGTGCTGAATGTGTAGATGGACAGCCACGGACGTCCTGGTGTGATTGACGGACACACCGACACACACGAACAGCCACAGACATCTTTGTGTGCTGGTGGACACCACGGACGTCCTGTGTGTACTGAACATACAGCCCACGTTGGCGAAAATCACCTGAACAGTCCACGGGAAGGGTCAGCGTGCTGAGTCCTAGGACCCACGTGCTGATATGTGTACTGATGGACAGCCATGGATTCCGTCCTGTGTGGTGACAGACACACACAGACACACACGGATAGCCACGGATGTCCCTGTGTGTGCGGCGGACACCCACGGACGTCCTGTGTGTACTGAAAACAGACATCCCACGTGGGCCACAATCACCCGAACAGTCCACGGGAAGGGTCAGCATGCTGAGTCCAAGACCGAGTGCTGATATGTGTACTGATGCACAGCCAAAGACGTTTTGTGTTTTACGGACACACACTACACATACCGACAGCCACGGACGTCCTGTGTGTGCTGGCGGACACCCACGGACGTCTGTGTCTAATGAACATACAGCCCACGTGGGCGAAAATCACCCGAAACAGTCCATGGGAAGGGTCAGCGTGATGAGTCCTAGGACCACGTGCTGATATGTGTACTGATGGACAGCCATGGACGTCATGTGTGAGCTAACGGACCCACACGGACACACACGGATCGCCACGGACGTCCTGTGTGTGCTGGCGGCACCCACGGACGTCTGTGTGTACTGAACAAACAGCCCACGTGGGCCAAAATCAACCGAACAGTCCACGGGAAGGTCAGGCGTTGCTGAGTCCAAGGACCAGAGTGCTGATATGTTTACTGATTGACAGCCACGGACGTCATGTGTGTGCTGACGGCACACACGCACACACACAGCACACCGGACAGCCACAGATGTTCTGTGTGTGCTGGTGGACACCACGGACGTCCTTTGTGTACTGAACAGACAGCCCACGTGGGCCAAAAATCATCCGAACAGTTCACGGGAAGGGTCAGCGTGTGAGTTCAAGGACCACGTGCTGATATGTGTACTGATGGACAGCCACGGATGTGACACCCCGATATAGATGACCGGAAATGACACGGCGATGTTCCTCGATGGTCGATCTGAGGTTCTCAGAATACTTCCGATCGCCTTAGACCAACAATCAAAGAACACCAACGTCCTATCGGATACCCTCTAGGCTTTTCAACCCAGAAAGAATACCTGTAGTTAGTTTTCCAGAAAAGGACTAATATCATATGGAACCCGTACTTAAAAAAAAAACATTATTTATATATCATTCAAATCATCTTACAAAATTTTTTATAAATTAACATCGAGGTTTCGGTCTACAAATCTTATCATAAGATATATCAAAATGACTTTTCAAGGATAAAAAACTACCGCTGGCTAATGCCGTTCCTTCCGTCTAGAGTAAAGGTCTCCCACCTACTGGTTACCTGCATATCAAATGAGTCATGAGTAAATATTTTACTCAGTGAGTTCACCCACACCCAAAACACATATCAATAGTATCCCGAGCAATCGAACCATTTGAATGCAGTGGAATTATATTCCATAATTAATATAAGGCCTCTCAATCCTCCATGTTGAATTATCTTAAACATCACCTCCACGATACCCGCCAATCATCATACTCTTATATATATATATATGCTAAACCTGGAAAACCACCAAGGCTAACCGAGCTTACGGGAATAAATGAACATATCTCCATCAGAATTCAAGATAGAACATCCAACGCTGCATGCAGTTAACGGGCTCCAGGGTGCGAACCCATCATCGGGTCTTCATGACCTTGATCATATCGCAGGACCAATTCACGGCAATGCGGGACTTTGGGAGAGTGAGTATACATAAGACTTCACATGATTCACACTTATTAATAGAAACTTTAGATTAGTACTTGAGAACAAGTATTTAAGGCTCGGGCTAACCTCAAAGATTATTCTCTTAATTTTAAGTATTTAACTAGATAAATACTTCATATATAAATATAGATCAAGGATAATACTTAATCAATCAACATAATTCCTTAATTAATCCATGATTAATCTTAATTACTCAATGAGATCCCTAATTAATTCATGATTAATTCTAATTAATCAACCATATTCAATATGCAATTCATGCATACTCATTCATATTCACTCATGATCTATCTAGACTCACTTTACCCCATGAGATTGGCTAGGAAAAAGACTAGACTCGAGCTCAAGCTAATGACACTTCACGTGGGATCACTCTCGGTTCAGAACCATCACAAGGATCCAGCTGATCCGAATACTCCTTGGCCATCTGAATTCAAAACATAACAGTTGGAACATAAGGTTCCGTTAGTCTGGTTCAAGAAGAAACTCAACTCAGTTCATAACATTTCAGTTCGTTCTCTATATCAGTTCGGTTCAAGACAGATTGATACCATGTTCAGCTCGGTTCAAGCGTTACAATTTAACTCGGTTCATATCAGTAGTTCCTTAGCTAACTCCGGTCTAATCAGTTCCCAACAGCTTAACTCGTTATACTCACGACATCAGTTCAAGACAATTTCAGACCATAGACAGCTCCGCTCAGATCAGATCAGAACATACTCAGCTCAATCAGTTCTAAACAAGATCAAATCAGTTCGGTGTAATTCCCATAATTCTTATCAGTTCGTCTACTGGATCTATGAGACTGATTAATCATTAAACCAACCAAGACTGAAGAGAACAAGACCTTAGTAACTGATCCTGACAGGTTAACCAACTACAGCAATTGGTTCTCATCAAAACATGGCCTGAATCAAGAAGCTGAAGCTTACCGGTTTTACTCACTAATTAAACTTGACTGGTTGTCTCTCTTCAAGCTAACCACGAATTAACCTGATCAACACCACCAGAAATACATGGTTGGATTTATTCAGAATTTATCTCCAGTGTAGGCAAACCAACAAAACTTCTCACAGAAACTGATCCACAACCATCTTACCGATCAAAATCCAAGGCTCTGAAGACATAGGTGATTCTCAACTTCAGGACACCAATCTTCAACTCTTAAACACTCCAAAACTCACTGATTAAAGTCACAGGAGGGTGGTGAGAAGAGTTGTCCATGCTCACTCCTCTTCTCTGAATATTTTTCTGAATTTTCAGTGAATCTTTTCTCACAGATTTTTCTCTCTTCTTTCTCTCTTTCTCTCTGAATTTTTCTCTGGTTTTTCTTGCAGGTTATGAACGTCCAGAGGACAGAAAGAGGTTATTTTATATCATAAGGAGTTGCTTCAGATGAGGGTTTGCTCCCACAAAAGACAAAGATGAGTTAGACAGCTGGTGACATGCTTCAGCACACCAAGCAGCACAAGCAGCTGAACTTTTCCTTCCCATGAAGAAAGCTACAAGCAGCTGAAGCAAGTAGTTGTGACCAGCATGTGACTTCTAATGAGCAAGCAGGCAAGCAGTAGATGTAGGTCATGTGACCTATTACGAGGAAGAAAAGAGAAAGTAGGCTAGAA